>NC_057772.1:16195658-16468039 GCF_014825855.1 Bombus pyrosoma | reverse complement strand
TAATCAAACCAATCTGGACATACGGAGTCCCACTATGGGGGATGGCAGCAATGAGTCACATAAATAAAATAGAAACAGAGCAAGCAAAAATCCTAAGGACAATAGTTAACGCTCCATGGTACGTCAGAAATGAAGATATACGAAAAGACTTAAAGACTCCAACAGTTAAAGAGGAAATCGCCAGATATGCAAAAAAGTACAAAGAAAGGCTTGCAACACACCCAAATCAGCTGGTTGCTGAAACGAATAATACAATAACAGAAAGAAGACTGAAGAAGCACCCTGCAGACCTCATAATAGAACAATAAACAACCTGGAAGATGGAGCCCCGCTGGGGGTAACCATCCACATGCTATATTTCATCAAAACCCAAACTATAATATTTTACCAAATGTCCTAATGAACAAATTGTAAAATGATCTATTAAAAAAAAAAAAAAAAAAAAAAAAAAAAAAAAAAAAAAAAAAAAAAAAAAAAAAAAAAAAAAAAAAAAAAAAAAAAATTATCTATGAAAGTTTACAAGAATTCGTAGGCGCATCACACTTTATAATATTATAATTTATAAGCGTTATTTGTATAACGTTATATAGTAAATCAGTATAGATTTCGCTCTCGGTACATACGGTACACGCTATTGCGTGAACTTAACATGATTGTGAGGCCTCAACGAATATATCTAGTTAAATCGAGATACCCTGTATAAATCGAGAATGAAATTTAAACTGATTTATTGTATAACAATGCATAAAATACACCGCTTATACAGGGTGTTCAGTTGCAGGTGTAAAAGAATTAAAATTTAAGAGGTGATTCTTCGAGAATCACACAATTAAAATGAGATGAAAATCAAGAATAAAAAATTTGCGTTTTCAGCTTTGTTCTTTAGTTATTGGCAATTAAGAATTAGCTAAAATATCCCTATGGGCGAGCAAACCTCCTTACACGAACGAAAGTAGATGCACCCTAAGCAGCGGGATGCACAGTGACTCTCAAATTACCTCGTAAAAATCGTAGAAAAAATAGTGTGGCAATCGGAGATGTAACCCATCCTGCACGACGTTTCGTAAGAAAAATCACAGATTAAACATTAATCCCGCCTATTCATTAAAATTCATAACAGCATATCGAAAACCGTCTCATGAAATTTACAAATTACTGATTATTGCAAATGAAGAAACCAGAGGAAACTACAAAAAAGATTGTCTAGACTTATATTCGAAGTATTTAAAATTATATTCGATAATGAAGGTATTACAGCCGAATGTGCAGCCGAATGAAAAATTATATTTATCGCGCTGAATAGCTTTTAATCATTAATCACCAATGTAATTATAATTATATTTGGTACGATATTTCCGCGACCCGCAATGTATACTATATTCGTGGTAAATTGGCTTGTATAATCAATTTGCCATAAGCAAATGCCTTGACGGTACGTTTTCAAACTTCCGATTAAATGTATATGTAAGTGGTTTATAGCCTGTTTTAATGATGGCTTCTTGTCCCTTTACTGGATGTTTAAAAAAGTGTATGCTTTTGTTGATCGCAATTAATTCTCTATCGTAAGTACTGTAGCCTTTCTCGCTAGCTCAGAACTTTTTTGAAAAAAATCCGAGTGGTTCCTTCCCATTTCACTATTCCAAAGTAATCCCTATGGCGTTGCTGGTGTCACGTAAAATAAAAAAGAAATTTAAGAAAAAG
The DNA here is from genome assembly GCF_014825855.1 of Bombus pyrosoma. Taxonomy (NCBI): domain Eukaryota; kingdom Metazoa; phylum Arthropoda; class Insecta; order Hymenoptera; family Apidae; genus Bombus; species Bombus pyrosoma. Next base: position 16,466,338 of record NC_057772.1, on the reverse strand, counting down.
GAAAAAAAAGAAACTTTATTTTTTCTTGTTTGCAATACACTTCCGAGCTCCAGGCGTGACTGTTCAAGACTGACTTGGATGATTTTTAGGAGGAGTATTTAAATTCTTTTATGCGTGGAAGTGGGAAAAGGCTTCGATCATATATCTCTGGGAACGGATAGAGTGTCCGGATATTATCCCAATGGTCACTCACGCTAAGACGCTTGGAATTTCGCTATCTTATCGCTTTGTTTAGTCGGATTTCGTCTGTGACATTCCGTCTGTGACATTGGACGTGTCACGACCGGCACACGTCAAATCCGATGGACTGATGATGGAGATAAAGATGTGGCGGCACTCAGCGACAATGTATATCGCCGAAGTGTCTAATGAGCTATCAATATCCCAACGGTCCTTCCGCCGAATGTTCGAGAACAAGGCGTGCGTGACAACAGTCGCGGACGCGTAACAAACGCGTGGATAATAGGGATATTGAGGGATGACAAGAGAAAAATAATCGAATCCGATCGGAAGTCGATTTGTAAGAGTCAGTCTTGAAAAGTCACGCCTAGAGCTCGGAAGTAAATTGTAAACCAAGTATTAGGAAAAAATAAAGTTTCTTTTATTTATTTTTCATCTTAAATTTATTTCTTTATTTTTTTGTTATTTTAAGTGACACACGCATCGCTCCGATTTACACCGACAATATCTTACTTTTCTTCAAGACAATCGGGGCCAAGCTTCTTTTTATACTATTTGTCCTGTTATATGTACGTCATAATAAAGCGAATATAAAAAATACTGTTCAAATCCGTTAGGAAGTAACTTTTCGACAAGTTCATCATGTTTAAAGCTTCTAAACTATATTCAAAAGTGGTTTGTTTTTATAACAAAAATAGGTTACTTTGATTTTTTAAACGGCAACATATACTATATTCTTTTTCTCATGACATTGTAGGAGAAATTAAGACCTGATATCCTGTTACCTGATTATTACCTGATATCTTTATTTATATATTATTACATATTATTATTCATATTATTTAGCGTCTGTTATATATTAATCATCAATTAATAATATTGAAAATTTGCAAGAATTTACTACCATTTGCCCCTTCTAGTCGCGGTCCGTTGGGACGACGATGAAGCGGCTCTAGGCCGCCTGACCGCCATCCCCCTCCATCGCGTTATCCTACAAGGGTGAGAGTTTCTCTTTCTCTCCCTTTCTGCTCGCTCCTTTGCGAGCATAACTCGCTCGCGGAAGAGGCGGAGAACCTCATACTCCTGTGGGCCCGCTCAGCATCGCTTCTATGATCGCCGAGGGGGTCAATCTCTCGCCTATGACGTGTCGTAGAGTGTAACGGGACAGCTCCCACGTCGGACAAAACTCCAGCGTGTGCTGCGCCGTGTCCCTGCTCTCCCCGCAGTGGTGACAGATGTCCGCCGTCTCCCGTCCGATTTTGATCAGGTACTCGCCGAACACGCTGTGTCCTGTGAGCACCTGGGTCATGCACCTGTATGTGAGCGGGAGGCCGCGGTGGCTTCTCCATGTCTCCCAATTTGGGAGGACCGCCTCCGTGCCTCGATGTTCGCCTCCCTCGTTGATCAGCTGTGATCGCCACTAGTCCCACGCGTTCTCCTCGGCGGTTCCTAGGTCGTTTTGGGCTGGTCGAGTCCTCTCCCGGGTCCCATACTCTCCTTTTGAGCGCCAACGCCCGAAGCTCCCACGGGGGGACGCGGCCAGAATGGTCGCCGACGCGTGGGGCACCGTTCGGTACCTCCTGACGATTCTGATAGCGGTTACCCTGTGCAACTTCCTGAGGAGCAGGATGCTGCGACGACTCGCCATCAGATCGTCCGCCCATACCGGGGCCCCGTACATTACTCGGGACCGAACGACGCCCTCGTATAATCGGCGTACCGCAACTCCCGCACCACCGATGTTCGGCAGCAGGCCGCACAAGGCATTGGGAGCCGCCGACACCTTCGGGATCAAGAAGTCGAAGTGCGACTCGAACGTCTACTGACTATCGATGACGAGACCCAGGTATCTCATCCGCGATCCCACCCCGACGGTTTCGCCTGCCATGTTTATGCTCAGATCGGGCGGAGGAGTACCTCGCCTGTTCTTGTCGTAGAACTAGATGGCCTCAGACTTCGCAGGGGAGACCCTCAGGCCCAGTCCGCGCACAACACGGATCGCGCAGGCCGTTGCGATTTCGCCGATGCGCAATGTCTCGTGCCACCCGCGACCTCCGACCAAGATCAGAGTGTCGTTCGGGTGGCACACCATGGCCGCGCCCATAGGCAGCGGACGCTCGGTCCCAACACCGAACCCTGCGGAACGCCGCGCTCAACGGGCCGCCTTTCCTCGCCCTCCCTGCTGGCGTAACATGCCCACCTGCCGTCGAGGTAGGTGCGGATCAGCCGAACGAGGTAAGTATTGTCATCTTTGGTAACGGATGCTTTCCTTAGCGTGAATTTATCGCCATACAGTACCCGGGCACCCCTAGGGCCATAGGGGTTGGGGTTACGCCCAACCAAGGCACAAGGTATCCAGTACCATGCTAGCTGGATTAGTTAGGCCTGGCAGGGGCTGTCACTCGTCTCAGGTCAAACGGGGTGTTTTCTAAGCCCTACCGTCTCCCGGGACGCTTCCGGAGCAGGTGGGACGATGCTCACCCGCCGAAGGCCATTCGGGGTAACCAATACCCCTTAAATCGGCCCACTTGCCAGCATCTTGGCCATCAACCACTGCCACCACGAGTCCAAACCCATAATTGGCCGAGCTGAGGAGTCGCCACTCCCTCTGGGCTTACACTCGACCTCCGTGGTACCATCCTTAGTCATTGGTGGGACTATCATGTGAATGTACAGCCACGTCACTGCCGGCCGGCGACCTGCTAACCGTGCTCGGCAGACCTAGAGAGACTCACGTAAGCGGGGGCTCAAGGTGCAAAGTACCCGGGAACTTATCCGGACGGTCTCAACCTCGGCATCAGGATCGTGGGTGCGCTACTACCCAAGGCCACGTAGAGAGAGTGTAACCGTACTTAAACGCCTTACACTCCCGGCAGCCTTTCCTGCGGTGTACATAGAGGACTCACGTAAGCGGGACGCTTGCCCCAACGGTCCTCCCTGGCTGCAGGAACGTGGGTTTGCCAGCCCTCATAGACTCACATATGCAAGTCCTCCCTGCGGGAAGCCGAACGAGGTAGCTGGGAACCTCGAAGTGCTGCCACTATCCTGTCCCACGGCATGGAGTTTAACACGTTGACGATGTCCAGAGAGACCGCCAGCGCCACGCCGTCCCGGGAAACCATATCCTCCGTGAGTGCCCGCACGCGTCTGATCGCGTCAATCGTCGAGCGTCTCTTCCGGAAGCCGTACTGGATTTCGGTGCCAACCCGGTACCCGCCCCGACATATGTCGCTCCAGACGGGTGGCAACCACTCTCTCAAGGAGCTTGTCGACCTCGTCCAGCAGGCATATCGGCCGGTATGCCCGGGGGTAGACTCCCCCTCTCAGACATCTTGTGTAGAGGCGCCGAAGTTTGGGAGCCATGACCCCCATCACTTTCCCCAGGATCCGGCACGGGATTCCGTCCGGGCCCGGCGCCACATCGTGGGAGGCCATTCTTCTGGTCGCCTCCCACAGCTCTTCCTCCGTGACTTCCCAATCATCTTGTCCATTCCACCGTCCGCGTTGTTTCCCGCGACTGTTCTGCCGCACTGTCCTCTTACGGGGGGGGGGGGGGGAAGCATCTCCCTCGTTACCAGAGGACCCAACGCGCGAAGTTTTGTATGGCCTTCCCCATGGATCGGACTCGACTGCTTCGACCAGTTCCGACCAGGCACGGTCCTTCGCGATCTTGATCTCCTTTTGTAGCGAGCGCCGTAACACGCGGTACGCTCGGTAGCGCAGGGAGACTTCTTCCTCGTCGCGTCGTTGCCAGCGGCGGGCCCGAACACATCTCGCCCTCAGCTCCGTGATGTCGGGAGTCCACCAATACACGGCTCTGCTCCGCTCGGTGCCCAGCGTGGTTCGCGGCATGGACATGTCACATATTGTCGTCATGACTCGGAGGGGGTTCTCGGCCTCCTCCTCCACACTTGTTTCCGTCGGCGTCGTCGAGGCCTCCCGGTTCCAGGCAGCCACTATTGCGGTTGCTCGAAGTAGATCGTGTTGTTTTTAATCTAGTCTTTGAATAACGTCAAGAAGTGAAACCGAGCATTTATTAATCGTCAACGATTCATATAGTCAATCTTCCAACAATTGTACTAATTTAGTACGATATTCCAAGAATGCGACCGACTATTCATATAAGCAAGGTGATTTTAATTTAACATGACTAAGAAAATATATCCAATTCTTTTTTTAAACTTGCGTAGTTGCAACGACGGCTTTATAAAAATGTTCATTAAAATTTAATCTTTTGTAAGTACTTAATGCTGTTTTGTCCTTTGTTTTCTTGAATTACTGACATTATTTTCTTTATAAAGTATAATATTACTATAATATCTTTGTAAAGGATAATAAAGTATATACTTTATACATATGCAAAATTTACAAAATTATTTTACACGGCTGTAACAGGTAATTCTACACCTCTAGTCCGATAGAGATTTACAAAAAAAAATGTAGCCGCAAAAAATTAACCTTAATCCTGAAGTTTAAGGTCAAATTTTTTTTGTTGCATCATGAGCAGTTTATTCATCGTGAGGATCAAAAGTCTCAAAGAAACCATGGATTGCAACTTAATCATTATATTAAGCATAGTTATGCTTAATTATAAGCAAATCTATTGAAACAGAAATTCTATTTGTAATTCTGTCAGTAACATACATTCATTGTAAATCTGCAAAAAATTAGTGACAAAAGTATTAAATAATGTGCTACTGTTGTTATTAGGTATATCTTTGTTATCTCTTAGAAGACATAAAGAACTATTGAAGACATGGCTTGTAATTAAGTATAAGTATTATTTATTATTAGTAACAGCACAAATGTACATTAATATAATATGAAACTTTGAGAAATTTCCTCTCCACAAAAATAGTGGTAGAATAAACGATAGGTATAAATTTGAATACAAAAATATGTATAGATATTAACAATAAGAATGCAACAAGACGATTTTTGGTAATTATGTAGAAGTTTGATTTGCTCGCCAATTTCGATGTCCTTGAAATATGTTGTCGCAGTTATTATTCTGAGTAACTTCTTCTTCTTCTTATTATTATTATTCTTCCTATACATATAAATGTACAACCGTTACTCGGTGTATATAGCTTCCAAAACATATTCGCAAAAAATTATAAGTTTAGGTTACGATTCTAGAATTCATTTCATTCTAGAATAAGCGGCTACATTTTTATATAGCCCAATCTAAACTTACTTTTACTCTATAAATAACAAAAAACATCAATGAATTATAAATTGGGCCAGATTGCTCTCTGGCCGTCATTCGATGGCTAGTAACGCTGGCGTGAAATAATTTTTGATGAATAGATTGATATATGAAATGTTGCACTTTATTCTGATATTCAGTTGATCAAAAATGTAACAAATATACCTACTATCATTGATAAATTTAATTGTTTACAGAACAAAAATTTATAAAATAAATAGTTTAATAATACATATATATATATATATATATATTTAGTATTAAATATAAATTGCTTTATAACCTGAAATACTACAGCCGAGCGGCGATTACTTGTATAAGAAAAAGTTGTTCAGAATGATAACTTTGGCAACATATTTCAAGAGCATTGAAGAGGAAACCATATTTCTAAATAATTACCAGAATTCTTACTATAAGAAAGTGCGAAATGAAATGTATGCAATTTTGCTTCCTCTCAGATGAAGCCGCTCAGTAAGATCTGAGCGCAAAAAATATCAGAAATACTAAATATAGAACCCACTATCATTAATCTGTAAGATTTCCTATGTAGTAAACACAATCGCTACGAACTCTTGTGCACATTTTGCACTCTTCCTACAGTTATATTTCTAGATATGTTTAATAAGTAAATGGTAAACATTTCTACCAATAAAAGTATAATATAACAATTAAAAATTCTGATAAATCCCAAAAACATTACAATTTATTTTCGTATTATATAATACATTGCGTCAGTATTTTTTAAGGTGCAAAAGATTGAATTAATTATTTCAATGAAACATATAATAATGTACATAACTATCGTCTACCCCGTCCTCGTCCTCGTCCACCTCGACCTCCTCTCGTACCACGTCCACCACGCCCTCGACCACGTACTGCTCCTAAAAGTAATATAAACATAGAAACAAAAAATATATATATAAAATAGAATGTCTATTGTCATTGATGATATAAAAATATGTTTAGATATTTTGATTAATTCGACATGCTACACTGTTTTATCCCCATTGAATTTGAATGTTTGTGGTTAAATTATCGTATCTTGATTAATTATAAAAGCTACTTTAGTTAGAAATATACAAATATAAAAGAAATTTAGTAGTGTGTGTAATATTGCACACTTAAGCAAAGTGAGAGTAAAACAATTGTTTTAAAAAATTAAAATAATTGTTACATGAAAAGTATAAAACTTTATTAAGGGACAATGTGTAAATACATATATGAGAGAGAGAGAGAGAGAGAGAGAGAGAAAGAGAGAGAGAGAGAGAGAAAGAGAGAGAAAGAGAGAGAGAGAAATCAATATATTATGAATGTAATAAGTAATACAATTGACTAGTTTTTAAAGTCTATCGACGTTATTTACAAATTTCATTTGAATAACATTTTTTAGAAAGAATGTTTGATTAGTTAATTATACATATAATCACATCAAATTCTTATGTAAATAAACAAACAAGGGTAATATCTTTCTAAGTAACTCAATTTATTCTCGTAATGTATCCAAGTGAAAGAAAAATATGTATTAACCCATTGTTGACCAATCACAAGTAAGCTCATATTTATGTTAGTCATGTTATTTGTTTCTTAATAAAATAGACAGTCAACAATACATTAACAATATCTGTTGAGACTTTTAGTCAGATGGGCCTTTCTGTTTAGAATTAGTACTACATTTAAAATAGCATACAAGCTCATTAATAAATTTCTATATTCTTTTACAAAAAGTATTTGCAATATTTATATTATTTGTAATATAAAAAGCATGTATATAATTTTTCATACTTGTAAATTAGTAATAGTAACTAATATTATATTTACAAACCTCGTGCAGCCTCCTTCTTTTTTGCTTTTGCTTTTGGTGTGTCGTCTATGAGCAAAGTCTCAAGTGGTAATGAATCTGGTAATATATAATACCTTATATTATTGCCTCGTAAACTTAATGTATCTAATTGTACAGGATCCCTATTCTTTATTGTCATTTTTACAGTCTTTAAATGCGTATTCATTGCCACATCTACTCCTATAAGTGAATATTCAACAAATATTATTAAATTTTAATGTCAATATAAACATGGAGATTTCTTATAGGTTATGATGACATACCGGTAATAGTACCATGTACTTGAGTACCATTCTTCAATTCTATTGTTACAGTCTCATGACTGAGTTTCATTAAAAATCTGAAATAGTTATAACAATTATATTATAAACACAATTTAGAAGATTCAAAAATATCAAATGTCATAAAACATAGTAATAATCTTTACAAATCCAATTAATTATTCACATATATAGTTTTAATCTTAATATTTCTACTTGATCTTAAACTTTTTGTCTGATAAATATTTTATTACTTCTTACTGAATTATTACAAATTAATATACGTACCTTACTAGTTTCATGATGATGTTTGATGTTATGTTTATCTTGCAATAAAAGATTACAACCTCAATTTCATACCGTATTTTCTTACCTATACCATACAGAATACTGTATTTCTTGTGTTCCAAAAACTCTTCATATCTGTTCAATCTACTCGAAGTTCCAACCACGGTCTAGCTATGCCCCTAACTGTCCCCTACTCACACTCATAACCATAGAGTATGTGCAAAAACTTATAAAAACTTATGTCATAGTCATTTATATATTTCGTATAAAATTATTAGTAACAAAATAATTAAAAAATTTTGATACACAACAATAATAAATACAATTTATAAATATAATTTATGAAATAAAACTAAAATGCGCAGAGAAATATTTCATTTGATGTTCTTAAATATTATTGTATATGTAAAAGCAATATATTGATATCTTTTTACATTAGTAATATCAATTGACAAAACTCAAATAGAAGAGATCATTTTTTAATAATTTAGTGAAATAATGAATTTCAAATTACAATGTTCAACGAATTTTAATCTTTTTCCAACTTTGAAACCTTCAAAAGGGACTCCTTGCATACGATTCCTGTGGATTTTTGCAAGCTGAATGTGAATCTGCAAGTCGTTTTTTCCCAGTACCCACAGATTCCGAAATAGTTAATTTTGAAAAAGATTACAAACTTTCAACTTTGAAGATGTTTTGTGCTTTCACAATAGCGGATATTAAGTTGCCGTTGGATGAAAAAGTTCTGTGGGTTCTTTCGAATAGAATATGAATTCTTATTATGTTATAAACATTTACATATGTTTACATAATCGATGATCAAAATGAAAAGAACTCCTAAAACACAATACCTTTTGCTTACATTTTCTAATTTATTTTGAAAACTAGAGGCACGAGAGAAAATATAATGATAGCAGTTCAAAATAAATTAACTTATATCACATATATATATATATATATATATATATCAAACTTATTTATGATGTGTTTCACAAATATTATGTAATTATAATACTATGCACATAATATTTATATTCAATGCTTAGTGTTAATTCGTACCTTTCTAATTAATTAATTATTTAATATACAAGCATTTTTTTGTTTTAATTTACATAAAATTAGTTGATCAATAACAAAAGTAAATAGCAATAATCCAAATTATAATAATGACCGTCCATATTTTATATATATACCAAATTCATAATGAAACGTAAGTGTATATGTAGTCGTCAGTTATAATCTAATCACTAAAAACATAAGAACAGATTTACAGAACATAACTACAGCATAAAACCAGGTACATTTCCAACATTACAGAATCACAAAACAAACACAGTAAACCAAGATAAACAAATATTACTTCAAAATATAACTCATCTAGACACAGTATTGTCGCTAATGATTTTGCAGTTGACACGATGTAAATCGTAGAAGAAAAATACATAGAATATAATGCAAATAAATAGATATAATGCAGTTATGTAGAACAAAAATGTATCTCTTTATACTGTGTTGTTGTATGATTATATATGTATAAATATAATATTAAAATTTGTTATTCTTCCAAATTTATTTATATTTCTTCTAATGTTATGTACATATCGGTAAATGAAAAAGTAAAGCAAAAGTTTAAGAAAAATTGTATATAATAATACAGTAATTTTATATGTATTTTAAATTACAATACATGACCTGCTTGCTTTTGAATTGACTAAATTTAAGATAGTTTTCATTCTTCCATTTGATCCTACATCATATGTTTGTGGAAATGGTATTCCGTCGGGTCTGTTATATATATGTTGTAAACATTGTTCCCATCTAACTGGTGACACAATTTGTTTTAATATGTATTTTTTTACATATTGTAAATTAGTGTATGGTACAGCTTTATAATTGGAATATACTGTACATCTAGGTTCATTTATTTCTATCGAATTTAATATTTTAGAGACTGCCTTTAAAGCAGGTTCCATCAATGGTGTGTGAAATGCTCCTGATACAGGTAATCTGGATGTGTTAGTTAAACCAAATTGTGCTTTATGTTTTTCGACATATTCCAATGCTTCTATATTTCCAGCTATTATTTTTCTTTCTGTACATAGAAAAATAGCAGTTCTAAAAATAATTGATTATATAATTAACATCATATATGAATTATATAACATCTTTTTTTATTATTTATAAAATATTAAATATTAAGATATTACCTGCATGTTGGATTTTCAATACCCATATCCCTTATCCAATTTTCTGCTTCAATGCAAGCTTTGGAAACTTGTGCCTTTGATGTATTAAATACAGATAACATTCCTTGAGGCACCATATCTGACGCATATTGCATAGCTTTTCCTCTAGTCCATGCTAGTCGAATTCCATCTTCAAAAGTTATAATGCCAGAAAGAATTAAAGCAGTTATCTCTCCTACGCTATATCCCGCTGTAGCAACACAAGTTTCAAATACTTTAGGAGTTTCTGCTCGGATTTTTTCTAATGCAACCAACGATGATATTACTGTAGCAGCTTGATTAAATTCAGTTCGATTTAATTCCTTTTGTGGGCCATTCAAACAAAGTTTTAGTAAATTGTAATTAATTATTTCATTGGTTATTTCAAAAAGTTCCTTAGCAGCAGGATAATCCATATACTTTTTAATCATCCCAACTTTAATAATACCTTGGCCAGGAAATAACAAAACAGAAGTATTTTCTGGATTAATACTTGGTTTTGTTTCTTCTTTATAATTGAGCGGAATATCTTTAGGATATGGGGTTGTCATCCAATTTTTATCCATGACACCATCAAATGTTGTAGCTTTTTCAAGCAGATGCAATACTTCTCGTGTCTTATACGAACATTGTGAAGAGTCTTCATGGAATTGATCTGTATTCGATGCTTCACAATTATTACTTCCATCTTTCATGGAATCATTTGAAATTTGACTGACCCGAACTAACCGGCAACATTTTGGAACACAAGGAAGTATTTTCTTAAACAATATTTGTTGAAACATTCTAATTATTTTAAAAATTAATATCTATTAAATATTTACAAAATTGTGTAAACTTCAAAAACGAAAATTTTTATTCAAAACTAATATTATCAGAATATATCACGATAATCTATGAAATTAGGAATACATGAAACGTAGTTATTTATTTTTAGTTGCAATTATCTTCTAGGTTAAAAACATTATATTACATCAATATAGAAGTTAAATAACCTATATGTCTTCTACTTTAAAAATATTATGTCATATTTAGAAAGTGTTTCCCAAGATTATTTCATTATATAAATATGATATTAATATAAAATTTTGATACATTATTTTTATTTATATATATACAGATTGCTATGTACACATGTGCATCCTAAATAGATCTTGACATCCGTTAGCAAAAACCGTTTGAATACTGAATTGTGAAAAATCAACATGGAAAACAAAAAGTTCCCATTCCGCGTATGCGTAACATGTTTGCGTCTGCGACAGAGCAGAAAAGGAGACATGCTACTCATCTCCGTTTGTCTCGTAAGAACGAGAATCTTGTTGTCTTCTATACTGATTTTCCACTTAATTTGCAGCAATTTTGCAGCAAGTATCGAGACTAAATTTTCGAACGATTTTCCCTAGGCTTCGGTATATGAGTGTCGAGATCTGTCTCATATGTTCGTAGTCCAGTTTTATACTAGAGAGAAAATGAGGATCTCACGTCCATTCTTCTAGTTGTTCCACGATACGCGCTGTACTATGTGACCAAATATTAAAGGTATTCCACGCTAGCATGTACAAGAACCTATAAAGTTAGGGATTTGCCCTGTTTGGCTCCATCACAGACAAGAATGTATACAGCATAAACCTCGCATCTTACGAGTCTTCGTGTCCCATGTTCTGAAACACCGATCGTGTAAAAAATCAGAGTGTTTCTTACACCCTCAGCGATTTATAGCGGTGAGTGTAGGAATTATATTCAATCCAATTAATAAAGTTAGTAAAGTCACAGATAAGTGTGATAAAGTTAATAAGAGTAAAATCTGTGGTAAAATTAACCCTCTAGTTGTACGTTACATGTGGTTACGCGCTTACATTAGAAACGACATATGTATACGTATGTATTACATTGCGTTTTATAATATTTAATGATTTGACGACAGAAGTTAAATTTTCATATGACATAAGTTCAATTATACACCAACTAAAAATTTATTTATCAACTTATATTTTCTACTACAAAATAACGAAAATGTTATCAATTTGTGAGACTTTTTTAATACTTTATTTAAAAACGATCTCACTAAAACGACTTTTATCTATTTATATTATCATAACAATTATTTATGTAGTATAATCTATACAAAATTGATGGTTTTATGAAGATATAATGAAAAGAAAAGATGCAAGTATATATATATATATATATATACACCGTATAGCCAGCGTATGATTGTATCATACTTCACGAATTTAAATAAACAGCTATGGAAGTCCCATTTACAACTGCAGATGTAATGACATTTATAACATATATATGTAATGACAGTATATAACATAAAGGATTTGACTCTCTGTATGTTTGCATCTCCGAATGAGAATCTTACTTATTCTCTATCTGTATTAAAGTTAGTAAAGAGTTAAGAAATGGAATCATAATGAAATTATATGAATTTCTGATGTATATCATGCAATAATTACGATCAGTTGATGTAATTTCTAATTGAACGAAAAGTAATTCATGACATGCAAGCGTTGCCGGACGGATTGGAAAAGTTAACCCGAACTCAATACATTGATGATATTCATTTGTAATTGAGTTATAAAGACAGATTATTACAGACTTTCTTACAGTCTTGCATATGCACTTCTGCACGGGACTTTCATCCAAAGGATAAGCGGAATACCCAAGCTCGCCCAACGCTTTCTTATACATACAGTGACTCATGAAAGTATTCGATCGCGCTTTAAAGAATAACATTTTTAAAACAATTTGCATATTTTCGAAAAATTAGGAGATTTAATTTATTAGATAATATGTCAAGAAAATTTTGAAAGAATTGCAATTGTTCGGAAGAAAATAATAAAAATCACTTTTTACAACCTTTTTATTTGGGTCTGTAATGATAATTCAAATAATACGTTTTGAAGAGTCTGTCTGTTATATACATACTGAAAATTTAATCGAAATAGGTTAACGCTGCTATAAGCTGCAAACGGTTAAAAAACGATGAAAATCGCAGTTTTCTACGATTTTCTGTAAGAAAATGTGAAGTTCGGACGCTTGGAACGGTCGCCTGGTCTTCGTCACCCTCGGCTATGGAAAGAGAAAGTGTCAACACTTGAGGGTGTCACAAATTAAGTCCTCCCCCGTATAGTAAGTATGTGGGCCAGCGGGCTCGACGTTTTGCAACTGCGACGCCTGGTTTTTTGAGTATTCGTTGTACAATCGTTAACGTGGACGAATCGTCAACGTCGAAGTAAAACCACACAAGCTCGGCATTTCCGAATTTACAAAAGTGCTATAAATGCTATAGCAGGAGTGCTATAAACGCGACTGGCTTGAATTCGTTTTTAATATTTTCTTAAATTTCGGCCTACACCTGTAATAAATCTACATGTTCGTCCATCTTTCGATGCCTGTTGGTTGTTTTTGCATCAATCGACTTCGATAAAATTTTCTGCATGTATATAGGTGACATAACTCTTCAAAATGTGTTGTTGCAGCACAACAGTACGATCGTAAAGCCTTCGAATCCTTAGAAGTAGTTTAAGGAAACGACAGCTATTTGTGATCAAGGACAACCCAGTGACGCGGAACTTTTTGGCATTAGCATATTTTTTTTTATTCCTTGATTTCTGCGTGCTGTATTCCTTTATTCCCTGTGAACCGTTGGTCCGACACTCGAACGTCGCATGCGGTCACCTCAGAGCCTGTGGCTAGCCCGATGTGACCATTATGTAGGAGCTGGAGTTTCTCCTTCTTTGAAGTATGCACTCACCAATTGCTTCTTCTTTCCATTCCCTCCATCTCGAGAAAATGGCAAATCAGGAGATTGGAGTATCCAAACCCAGCAATTTGTCTGACTCCAAACATCGTTCCTATCGTCAGTCTGTAGCAGAACTTCACCAAGTAAGCAGACGTTTCTTGTATCAAGTATACGCATTTCCATAGCTTTTTCCGGACTGTCCTTAAATTTTAAAGGAACTCGATTGCATTAAGTTGCACTTCGAGACAGTCGAATAAAAGTTCGCGTGAAATATCTCTGGCACTGCAACGTGTGTTGTTTAAATAGTTCAAACGGACTCCAGCACTACAGTATTACGAGGATTAAATTAATTTCTATTTTTTTAATTTTTAAAAATTACCGGACGAAATAGAAAAAGAGCCTCGATATTTGTAAGAATCTGGATAATTTCATTGTAATTCGCAAATAACTCTGGCAACTGAATGCAATTTTAAATAAAAAAAAAATTACGTTGTGATTGCACTTTAGATAAGTATAACTCAAGAGATCAGTTATTAAAGAAAAAGATATTAAGTTACACGTGGGAATAGAATTGAGTGCGCTTATTTGTCTTGCACGCAGGTACATGAAACGAAGCGATCGTCTTCTTCTTATTGTGATGGCAAATTTAAAATCCTTCGACAGCTACCAAACCGCTCTCTGTTCTTGCCTATTTGTACTTCTAGCAACAGCTGATAGATGGCGAACGACATTTGACTATAGTAGTAAGCGTACATGTTACAGTGTTGCCATTCACATAGCGCGGGTTCCGAGTTAAGTGGATAACCCTGTATATCATTTCTAGCGTAATCGCGTAACTACGTGTAACGTACAAACCGAAGGGTATTTTTACCACAGACTTTTATTCCTATTAACTTCACCACATCTGTATGTGTACTACATCATTTGTGACTTTACCAACTTTATTAGTTGGATTGAGCATAATTCCTGGACTCGGCGTCGCTTTATAGCTACACTATATCGCAGAGGGCGTAGGAAATACTCTATTTTCCTTCATGATCGATATTTCAGATGTAAGATCTATTCTGTATATTAGTTTGTGGTATTACAAACAATAGTTGTGAAAAGTATCTGGAAATTATCATCTGTCGATAACATTAATTACAATATGTATAAGCATACGTCTTTAGATGAGATATACAGATGTCGCTGTTGGTCTCTGAAAGGGTTCAAATATATCTCTAGAATATGTATTGGTAATATGTATCCATATCTAAATCGCATAATTCACTGAGAAATAGAAAAGAACCAAAGAAATAAAGGAGGAGCAATAAGAATCCATCACTGTTACGTAGAAAATATTAACGAAAGTGATGAGTAATATAGTCGAGTCAAGACCGCCATGGTAGCAGGGATTCGGCAGAGGAAATTGACGCGAGTTGCGCAGGTGCATTGAACTTCTCCGGTTAAGCATAGAATAAGGCGATTTCCATGGGACGCGCGCGCGCGCGCTCCAATCTTGGTGGTGGTTCGGAAAATTGCGCGAATCATGAACGAGTTAATCGTGTTAGCCGTAATTTCAGCGCGCTTATCGTCCGTCGGTTAGGTATTGCTCGTGTAAATACAAGTTTAATCGAGATCATCGTCGAGTAATCAATTTAATCGAGATGTGCCTCGATCACGGAGATGGAAAAATCAATAATACGCGAAGACGGACGCGCGAGCGCACATCGAAGGTATAGACGCAGTTGTGTAGCGCGACCGCTTTTAAATAATCGGAAACACTGATAAGCATGTTTTCGAAGACAATTTCAGCTAATCGCACGCGTTCAATGAATATCATTTAATTTATCGAGTTCACAATTATTCATTGTATTGTGTTATAAGTAACACGGTAAATATTGGTACTACACCAGGTTGCAGTTGCAAGGATAACTGCAAAATAGAGGATACTAATTTTCAATTGATTGCTGGAGCGATTGAGATAATTTCTGTATTTAAATAGCATAGTCTTGTTAGACGAATAAATTTGTGATACTCTAATAATCGATTAATTGATTTTAATTGATTTATTAATTTTAATAATTGACTCATTGATTTTAGAATATTAACAAACAGATATAATCTTCCGGTGTCAATATTTATGAAAGATGTGCTTCAAGGCGCTGCTATGTAAGTATAAATACAGGCTGTATGAATTTATCGTTGTAAATGTTAAAGGCAGAGATAAAAAGTTATAGTTATTCCCATAGTAACTTAACGTTAATTGCAAGTACATAAAATTGTTATACTTATTCCACAGCTGAATTACAACTTTTCGGAAACGATGATGAACCGTGCAGTACAATCAAATTCTATTTAGAAAAAAGTGATAAAGATCTCCGTACGGTTAATCCCCCACAACTATAGAAAGCGCATAGTATGCGATGTACAATAATAACTGATCTATCGATTGATCTGTACTCGTGAGAAACCGCATGGTTTCTCATGCCTGGAGTCGTTGAGCAGTTGGCCATGGTGAATGTAAACAGAAGTGAACTTGGCAGTGTCGATAATATTCCCCAGTGAGGGTCGTCGAGGTTGAAACGACGGAGAAAGTGCAGTCGCGGTCGAGAAGAACGAAAAGAGAGCAGAATGAGGACGGACCGCGAGAGAAAATGGAAGGAGAATGGTAAAATCTGGCGGGAAAAAAGAAACTGAAGACGAAGGGAGAAAATGATGTCTGAACTGACGTGTAACACGGAAGAGAGAGAGAGGGAGAGAGAGGGAGAGGGAGAGGGAGAGGGAGAGAGAGAGAGAGAGAGAGAGAGAGAGAGAAAGGATGTGGGAGAAAAAAGGAAAATCTCCGAGACAGCTATCATGAACACTTAAAGAGTTCTGGCAGATTTATGAGCACGGGGCACCTCTCTCCATCCCTACGCTCACGAGTCAGCCTGCCTGCTCGTCGGATAAATCCTGTCGGTCACTCATTCTCGCTGCTCTCTTTATCCATTTTTCTAGACAGCAGCGAATCCTCTTGCGTGACCGTGCTCGCCATTTTCATTGGGAAGATGGCGAATGCGGCGAGGAACCGCGAAGAAACGAGCTTGATCATTTAAAAGGAATTCTATCAGCGTTCAACCATACTTATTAATAATATTTCTTACAAGGGCCATTTGCCTCGCTGTTGATAAGCTTATTGAAGTTTGATTTATAATTAAGAGCGTTGTGACTGTTTCGCGGCCAACGATCGTTCGACATGCGATAATTTCATGACCACCAGTTTAGTCAATTAAATTAACCGTCGCTTCGATAGTCATCGGCCACCATTTAAAGTAGTCCGCTTTGCGTGAATAATCATATTTGCAGCGATTAGAATAGTTGAATCTACCAGATACGATCGATGACGATTAAACATAGATAAAATTGATAAAAACTTCCAATCCGTAGAATATTTTTTGCCAATGGGGCTGAATTTGTTATGTTTCGATGTTATCTCTGAGGTTGGTGTAAATTTGGCCAGCGTGACAGCGTATGAGGAGTATTGGTTTGGTAAGATGGTTTTGTAGAATTATTGTGAAGTTATCGAAGTGCTTTGGATAGAATGTTCGATTCAATATTTAACGATCCTGGTATGATCTTCGAATTTTTTTTATCCTCGACCTCACTCTTTTCTTTTAACGAGCAAAAAGATTTTTATTGTTTTTAGTGCCAAAAACTGTGGCATATACCGAGAGGGATAGATCATGCGTACCAAGAACTATTCTTTCGTACTTTCCATAAACCCTAAACTGAAGAAATTTGTTAATAGAGAAAACAGTATTATTAGAATAATGAAAAGAATAATCATCGTGGTGTTCGCATGGCCACCCATAAGCGTCCACGTCATTTTTTCACGGCTTTTCGTTTCGCTATGCGGGATGATGATTTAACGAGGCATAGACTGCGAGAAAGTGACTTGAGGAGGCAGCTGAGAGATAAGGTATAGCGAAACAAGTGCGATAAGCCGAAACGAGATAGCGTCGTCGCAGCCAGTCGACGATATCTCAAAGTCAATGTCCTATGAAGGACTGCTGCTACGTTCCGATCCGACAAACCACCGTATATATACTACATACTCTTCTCTGATTACAGGCATTACGGCCACGTGTGTCGCTGCCCGTCGCTGCCAGTCGCTGCATTCTCCTTCCTCCTTCCTCCTTCCACCCGTTCCGACGCATGTTTCTCCGTCTCTGACTCGTGGAGATATCGATGCCGAAAACACGATTTCTTATTCGCGCTGATCTGTCTCTATTTTCGTATACTTGCCGAATCTCTTGCCCCAACGCGCTTGTTTAGGACCATGGAATCTGCTTTTTTGTTACCTTGGCCTGTTAAACGGGATTGATTTGCGGATTATTGGTTGATTCATGTTTCTTAGACAAATATGCAGATGTCGTCATAAAATACTTTTATTCCGCAAACGTGGCTTCCGACAAATTTTATGCGGTGCTAACATTAATACGAAACTCGCTATGATAAAACATAAAACGTCGTATCTAGAATCACGATAAGAACAACGAAACCTGACGCTGACCTTAAACTTCAGGCAGCGCGGCGAACGGAACTTGGAAAGAGGATCATTTGATTCAAGTGATTATTTCATTCTTTGTATTTTCATTGATTCGTTAGATAATATGTCAAGCCAGTCGTACAAGTCGTACAAGTCGTACATCTGCAGAATACAGAATAAAATTATACGAAAATTCACGTTTCACAACAAGAATATGTAATATTTATCAACTATTTCCACAGACACTGTTGTCTTCGCAAAATAATCACTATCATGTAAAGGATCAATCTATTATCTTTATCTCAGATATTTGATCTATAGATATACGTATAAAAGATATACATATTCGTTCTAATTACAAACTTTCAAGTATTCAAGCGATGCACGATAAGTCTCCGATATTTCGTTTCTTTCTACTTGCAGACTTTCACGTATGGTATAATTGACACAAACAGCGTTGAAAATATAAATTTCAAACGTTATTCGTGGCTTCTTGCTTTTCCATATAATAACTAATAACGTAGTTACTAGAAAATAAAATACGCACATGAGTGGTGCATTGTACAAAAGTGCGTAGTATTATTCGACAGTGATATAGTCCATACACTTTTTCATTTAATTTATGAATCGTGTAACAAGCTTTAGATATGGAAAACCACATGCTAATATTGCTATATACTTTGTAGCTACTGCTAGACAAATGAATAACTATATAATATATATAATTTTATCGGTACTTTTTTAAAAACTATCTCTACACTCTGACTGACATTTGAATAAAACGTCACACGCAATCAACTGTATTTCAAACTCTTTGCCTGAAAAGGACAAATTGTTGCTCAAACCATTTATCAGAAAGAATTGGTTAAAAGACAATTAGTTCTCTCAAGAATTATTTACAAAATTTGAACATCCAACAACATACATCAATAGTAATTTGTAATCATTAAGATTATAAACGAACTGACTACCAGTTTTCATAATTGTCAGTTACACTTAAACGTGAAAACAAAAATAATTAAATTTAAAAGAAAGTAACAAGAAAGTAATCGTGAACGAACTAGCTATGAATGCTAAATGCTGAAAAATACTAAACAAAATTATAAAATCAACTATGATTCCTGACAACTGTCAGCTAAACATGAAAACAAAAACCATTGCGCGTTTGAAACTAACGAATATTTATTCCTTGTATAAACAAACTAGTGATCAACCTGACGTTCTTTATTGTAAGCTTTTTTGTTGCAAAAATTTTCAAGCGAATTATTATTCAATTCTGATATTAAAAGGAGAGTCACATCAATACCAACGGTTACATTTACGTTACATCAAATAAAGTTTAATAAAAGTAATAGAATTGGGACATAATACGAACCAGGGGACTAAATATCAGACTGCCTGCGACGGGTGATTGTCAACGAATTCACAATTTTAGCTAACCAAAAATGGCCACCTGTAATAATAATAAACAGAGAGATATAAAGATAGGGTACATGGGTTATATGTTAGCGCGTAAGTGAAAGCGACATAGGGGCTCCTTCTGTCCCTGTCTAATCAGCCATGCACACTGACGCCGCTCGTTGATCGGCGTTACAATTCCATATTTACTGTACGGATGTGCATGCGTTATTAGACAAGGACAGAAGGGGCCTCTATTCGTTAACGTTCGCTTTCGATTCTTGTATCGTTTTTTCAGCTCGCTCACGCACTCTATCGTTAGATCTCCATAATTGCTAAACGTAAGAGGTGCATTAACTTCGCTTGATTATTTTTTACTTAACTCGCGTAATTTCTTTTTTAATAGCATAGATATCGGTCTTCTTTTTCTTTTTTTGGAAATAATTTCACGGGGACAGGGGACTGAAATGTAAAAGTGGTGACAAAGATTGTAAATGTTCTTCGTCGATAGAATGAAGTCGATTAATGTAAAAATAAATGTGAATGGTAAATATGACTATTGTATAAT
Organism: Bombus pyrosoma; assembly: GCF_014825855.1. NCBI lineage: Eukaryota > Metazoa > Arthropoda > Insecta > Hymenoptera > Apidae > Bombus > Bombus pyrosoma. The sequence continues at coordinate 16,446,109 of NC_057772.1, read as the reverse complement.
ATATCTTTTTAGTTTTTTATCTGAATTCAATAGTTTTTAATACGTAGAATCCAAAAATGCAATCGTTCGGTTTTAGGAATCTAGCGGTTCAAGGGTTATGCGTGTGTAAAACTGAGCATTTTTATCGTATTTTACAGGTTAGTACGACGCCATATTGCTTCTATTCGTAATTCGATTGATCCGACAGATGAGCATTGAACTACTAACTTCGCCGAATGTTCATTTATACAAGCGTAACCGGCAACCTTTAGCCAAAACTAATTCAGTACTTATGATTCAAAATCCCGTCGTAAAATGGCCGACATCCACGTGCATTTGTTACAGCCAGTGACTCTACTCATTGGACGAATCATGGATAAAAACCAACATGGTGTCAAGGTTGAAGCTGTCAACGCTGAAATCGCTTAACTTTACGTACTTGTAACTTTTCAACTGCGGGATTCCTAAAGTTAAAACATACATTTTTCGATTCTACGCATAGAAAACCATTAAATTGCAATTAGGAAAGGTCACAATTTTGTGTCCGTTAAACCGAAGTTCAGCCTATACGTAAAAAGGAAAAATTAGCGAATACTTTCAAATTTATGCACTGAACATGAGAATGGTAGATTAAATTTTATAGTTGTAATATGCCAGGAAATTGAGAATTTCATGTAAAAGTGGTAATTTTTTGATATAAATAAATTAAATTGATAATTCTTCATAATTTGTCCATGAAGTTACAGTTATTATCTGTCTCTGGTATATATAGATATAATACGATTTAATGTTTTCAAAGTGTTAAAAAGTGAGAGATTTGAAGAGAGAGAGAGAGAGAGAGAGAGAGAGAGAGAGAGCGAGAAAGAAATGCCCACTTCTGTAGAATCCCCATACACGTATGTGTATAAAACAATAATAACCAATAATTTATATGATTGTTTTATTAACGTTTACACTTTTTTTAAACATTTTTTTTCTAGACTTTTTCTGATTAGACGGAGGAAGGAAGGAAGAGAGAGAGAGAGAGAGAGAGAGAGAGAGAGGCAGAGGGAGAGTACCATATTTTAATAAATTTCGAAGAACTTTTACGATTAATAGATTTGTTCTTGTAACTTGAGATAAATCTTTTTGTCTTACTAGTAACAGTTATATCATTATAAAGCGAAGAGTTTATTTTTCATTACACTGTATCTAATGAAATGTAATCTTTAAAAACAAGTTTTAGCTAAATACGTATATCTCGATGGACTAATTACACAATCATCAGTCGATGGCAATGTTCTTAGTAATTCGCAGCATTATAAAACAAACACAGCCGTTAAATATCAAGAATATACTTACAGAGATAAAACCGTTTTGGCCTAAAAATATGTCTCTATACGGATTAGGTAATGTCAACTCTTTTTCTTCGAATACTCAAAGTTCTATATGCGATAACGATGAAAACGCCAGTGTAAATTTACATGTTTGCGAGTTTTATAAAATTTATGAATCAAGTTCAGTCACCTCACGATCACGAATTTTTTTCAACTCACGATCAATCCCACAAGTACTTGAAATAAGTTTTACGAAAATGTTGTTTTATAAGATTTGTCTGATACATATGGTATTTAATAGGTAATTCCAAGAAATTACATTCATCTTTTCAGTTTAATAAGTCTAGGTAATCGTAAAACTTGGTGTAACTAAGTTTCTTATTGAAAAGGTTTTTCCTTAAGTTTATAATTATATGTCGTATCATTTTATAGTATGTTTTTCACAAATCTATTATATATTATTAGCATAACTACTAAATAATAATTACAACACGTTTTAACGATAAAATTAGTTAACAAATGTAATCAGCGATAATTTTTACAAATTACTATAGCGATCTTCTTAGGAATAAAACAGACTAATTTACGTACACATGATTGCTATCGCACATTGCTAGCAATCAGATATTGGATATGTATTAATTAGAAATCAATCTGGCGATCAATAAAGAAATTCTTATCATCAAACTACAACTACAACCTACAACTTCCGTCTACGATATTGCTCGATAGGAAAAACAGCCACTTGAAGTACAACATTGCGTCATGCGATCTGTGAATCTCTCTCGACGGAAGAACTTCGGAAAAGGTTTTCAAGAATTTAGGCTAGGACGATCGAAAGTTTGAACAGATAATTTACCATTCTATAATTTCCCTGCTCGATGAGCATGCATGGTGTCGATGATATTTGGTCGATCGAATAAACAGCGAGGCCGTTGACTCTTCATCGGCCATGCTTTTCTCCGATCTAATCTTCAATCTCCGATCGAAACAGCACAATCTATCCACCCAACATAGGAAACTTACGGGCCAGCTACAATCTACAATGTCACGAGCAAAGGTCTATCGAGCGAGTCCCAACCGTCGATAACGGCAACTAACAACAGGCTAATCTATCAAGGACGCTTGACAGTGAAAATTTGGCCTTGAAAAGGCAATACCGTTCACTGGAAACCTGACGGGTTTATTATATCCATAATGGAGTATCGTTAGCGGAATACGTGTACTATTTACGTCCATTCTTGTGGTAATAGACGCTAAGACTCTAAACGCTGTTTGTGAATATTTAAAAATATTAGAAATAGAATCACTGAATTTCAATTACTGTCTATTTAAAAGGTAATCTTTGTTCAAAAGGGAATCACAGAAGAATTAGCTATTGCGAAGCAATAAAGCATCGATCAAGAGGTTTAAAGGTATGAAAATCATTTTTCGAGAGTTTCCTTTCTTTTGTTTTAATTCGCATTTAGTTTAGAGCTGCTTTGATGGATTTTCAATGGAATTTGATAAACGTAACAAAGATACAAACGAAGGTATGTATTTATGGATTTTGTTTGAACTACAAAGAAGATTGAAGTTTCTATAATATCGTATCAAGTGATATTATCGATGGCCAAAATTATTGGACTGTAATCAAGTAAAAGTTGATTACGTTGATTCCTAAGCTAAAATTATAAGATAAGATTTAGGGGAATCATTAGATTATTTGGGATGATTATTAGTTGACGTATTATATCGAACAGTTTTAACAGTTTGACGCACTAAGCTGATTCTTCTTCTAGAGAATGTATAATGTTTCAATAAACAAAATTTTAGATATGCGAATAAAATGATTCAAAATATCTCCGTATTATAAAGAAATAAGCGAAAACATCGATGAACAACTTTATTTTTTCCAGAGAAAAATGTTCAAATTTATCACCACGATTTTTTATATCATTTAAGCTACGAAGCCAGACTACACGATGAAGGCTGCCATGAAAGCGCACGTTTTACAAATCAAACTGGCGGAGCATTGACAAGCATGACACCTATTTTACGAGCGCGGAGACAAGTGCGAGATGCCACCCCTTCATTTTCACGCACACCGAATCTGACCCTGGATCGTATCCCATTACCGCCGGAATCGGTCATCACTGACCCTTCTCCTTCTTCGATCGTACTCTTTCTCTTTTCTTCACCTTGTCGCTCTATCTCTCTCTTGCAGGCCGTTCGGCCGCAATACGCGTCGATCTCCTCGAGGCGGTTTGAGAGTGGAGGGAGGAGAGAGTTCGGGTTAGAAACGGAATCAGGAAGAGAGAGCGTTGCACCGCTCGAGAGGGTACACTGTACTAGTGAACCCAGTATGTGGTTGTCGCGAGTGGAGGTGCGCGTCCCCACCCCTAATTAGGGAGTACAGGGGAAGCAGAAGAGAAGCAGAAGAGAAGTAGACGAGAAGCAGAAGAGAAGCAGAGAGAAAGAGAATGCGAAGACAGGGGTGCATCGGCGTCGAGAATGAGATGGGGACAACGAGGCGAAGGAAGGAGAACGAGGAAGGACGAAAGCAACACAAGAGTAACGGAGCTTCTACCCCTTCGCCCCACTCCTACGTCTCCCCACCAATAAACTCATTCACCACAGGCGGGGTATAAAACGGGGTCCCCCACCATCGCATTGATTCTCCTTCCTTCTGCTTGTGCGCTGTCGCCCCTCTAACCCTTTTAAAATTCATCCCTCCGTGCCGTGAAAACGCGTCGGTGAAACGTCGTCGTTACGCTCCCAACTGACGTCGTTTTCTACATACGTCGACGTGCTGACTTGAATGTACGACGTACGAGAACTGTGCAACGGTGGGGCAATCGGTAAGTGGAGGGGATCGAGCAGACAGGGTGGGGCAGAGGTTGAATGGTGGGGGGACGCGAGTGTACGCCGAGTGGGGTGAAGAAGCACGGGTGGTGGGAAGTAAACGCAAGCAGAGGAGAGCTCGACGACGGCAAGGAGAGGTCATTGACCCGAGCGGCAGGCTGCCGGCTGCTAGAGAGCTACGTCGCTCGCGCGCTGCCCTGGCCTCTCCTCGTCTGTTCCGCGTTTGTTCGTAACCTCGTGTGTGCTGTGCGCGCGCGACAGAGAGAGAAAGAGACCCGTACACTTTTGCCGTCTCTCTCTGCGGTCTCCTCTGTCTCTATCTATTACACACGTGCCTCTCTGCTTCGCTCCCTTGATCCGTCGTTCACACTGGCATATTCTGTCTCTTTCTTTTTCCAACTTGTCTCTCTCGCCACTCCGACCCGTCGTGTCCCTATACCGTGTACCTTCTCTCGCCTCTGTTCGTCGCCGCGATTCCGGCAGGGCGCAAGCAACGCGAGAAACAGAGAGAGAGTGCGCGCGCGCGTTTCCCTACGACGACGTTGCGTTACGAGCGAGAGATCGCGCCGACTGCGCGAGGAGAGCGCGTGTTCCGCGTTACACATGGCCGCTCCATACCTACTCTCTCTACCTACTCTGTTTTCTTCTTTCGTGCGTGTACCCCCGGTGAACAGCAGCGAGCACACGGTCTGTCGCACGCTCCTCGCGTCGTGGCTCGCTTTCCGGTGCCGCGAGAGAACGACTTATCGCGCGTCGTACGCCGCACGTTTTCGGCACCCGCGTTTCGTCCGATCGGTTTTCGTCCCCCGTTTGCTCGCGAAGAATTCTCTCCCTCGTTAGTGCCATACCACCCGTCCCCGTTATCGTCACGCTTACCCGCTCCTTCTTCTTTCTTCTTCCCTCTTTGTCCCTCCGAGTCCTTGTTTCCATCTCCGTCATCCACTCGCCGCTTCTCTCTCTCCGCGTGTCTTTTTCCCCGGCTTTTCTGACCGCGCGCGTTCGTTCCCTTCTCCACGAGGGAGGAGAGACGTCTGTCGCGCTTCGAGGCTACACGCGTGCACGCGCGGAGAGTCGGCTTATCGCGGACGAGCGTACCCAACGCTTTCTACGGAGTTCTCTCTGCATCCTCCTATTGCGTGTTCGACTAGAGCAGCGCCTCGGCGACTGACGGCGACTGAAAATGGTGTGTCCACGTACGGGGACAGTATTCACGGTGTCGATATATTTTGGTGTCGGTGTCTCGTGTCTCGCGTCTTTCGTTTCGTCTCTGATGATCGTGTCTCGGGAGTAAATGATCGGCTAAAATCGTGAACGTGCATTTACCACGGGAACAGTCATTGTATCCCACACGTGAACATTGTTGGGTTAAGTCGATTTCCACCTCGTGACATTTCGATGTGACAGCCGGCAAGGATTACTCGATACTGAAGAAGAACAAACAGAAAGAAGAAGAAGAAGAAGAAGAAGAAGAAGAAGAAGAAGAAAAAGAAGAGGAAGGAGAAGGTGGTGGAGAAAGAAAAAGAACGGAAAGGAACAGAAAGAGTAGGAGGTGGAGAAGGAGGAAGAGAGCCGCGAGTGCGACGACCGAGCCACAATAGTGTGCGTCGTTTGTTGTTTCGTTGGCCAGTTTTCGGTTTGCAGTTTGCGTTTTCGTGAATCCACGCAATTTAAAGCGTGTCAGTTCGAGAGAGAAGCGGCAAATCGGAGCACGAGTCACAGGAAGGGATATACATGCGGTGAACCCTTCGAGTGGATACAATCACAGTAGAGAGTTATATATTAGCGCGAGTGTATGAGTATCGTCAGTGTGGTGCTAGTTTTTTTTCTGCTACTTGTTTTCCTATAGTCCCTCGATGTAATAATACGCACGTATTCTTAAAAATAGTCTACTTCTCTGGCCGTCGTTGCGGAAGTCGCGGGTGGAGGGCCAGACCGAGAGGAACAGTGGAGAGGAACCCAGTGAATCACCTGTGGTGATATGCAGTAAACGGGAGAGGGGAAACACGGAGAGACGATATATATTGATATATATATATATATACACACACACATATATATATATATATATATACACATACATACATACACACACACATATATATACACAAATTCATTATACATATATATATATATATGCATATATGTGTATATGTGTGTGTGTGTGTATACCTATAAAGCCGATATAGAGAACGCGTGAGGGACGAGCGAGAAAATACATGCGTTTCGGATCGAGATGAAAGTAGAGAATAGACCGAAAGGAAAGATAAAGGAACAGGAAGAGAAATCTGTCACGTCGTGATCAGCCGGAGAGCGAGAGAGACTCCCGGATATATTCATCATGCATATACACGCATACACACGCATTACATATAAATAGATGCATATATACGTATGACGTTCGTCGCGACACGCATCCGTCGACGTGTTATTCAGTTCCGATCTTCATCTTCGTCGTCTCGTTCTTTTCTATTTGTTTCATTTTTCGTTCCTCCATTCTTCTTCGTTGAATTCCGAATTTCTATTCATCGTTTGATATCGACCTCGACTCGTTTATCCCAGTGTCGACATATCGATCTCGCGCCAACCAGCTCAGACTCAAAGTCCCCATAGTCAATCGGTAGATGAATACTCGATGACAAACGCAAATTCTCGCGAGATAGTCTATTGCTTCGTTGCTCATCGCGAATTTTTCGTTATATTTCATCCTCGATTCAACCCTTATTGAGAGCGTTACTCTTACTCTCTCTCTCTTTGTCTCTCTCTCTCTCTCTCTTTCTCTCTCTCTCTCGCGAGCGAGCGCGCTTCGGTCCACCACAACAACGCACGCTTCTTCGCCTCATCCGCTTCTTTCTAACAATAAGCCGATCTTTATTCCCTCATCAACGGTACACGTGTTTCATCCACTGCACGTGCGCGACCGTACGCATTCGTTGTGTTGTTTCGAATAGCCTGTTATTCTTTCTCTCTCTTTCTTCGTTCTTTCTGCACGCTTCTTCGCTTCTCTTGCCCGTGTTTCACCCTCTCTGCTCGAAAAACCTACTCTCTTTCGCTTCTTCTCCTCTCTTTCATTCTTGATCCAGTGACGTCGATTCGTCCCAGAAGATCATCGTTGCGAACCTCCTGTCTTGCCTTCGTCTCTCGTCGGCCTCGCAGTACCGGAATCTCCTGGGATCCCTACGAGATTTAAGTATCTCTAAGAACGATCGATTCCATGACGGCAGAAAGTTTTGGTTTAACCTTCGTTTAATTTTTGTTTCGTGGTATTCGAGTTGCAAACGCCTACCGTTTCCTCTTTTACACGCTTTGGGAACACATGCGGTGCGTGTTCGCTCCTGAAACGCGCGTTCGAAATTCATAAGTGACACATCCAAGGAATCTCGTATTCGAGTTTCTAGCACCTTCGATCGAAAGAACCGGGGAAACACTCGTAATCGGCGTTGGTTTTCGATTCGTGCGCCGAACGCGATTTCTTTTTAGAAATTTGTCTGCCACCGTCAAACGAAACGCGAAATAGTCCATAACGTGGGATTGTCGTCTTTAAGACTGGATTGGCGAAGATCTATCGAATCGCGATTGATAACCAGATCGAGCACTTTTATCGAGTAACGCGTAAACGATCAACGGATTAGATGCTCGGTATGTAACTGGTTCTTACTGAATTTTCCTCTGGCTGATTGACGAATGTGCCTAACGACAGTTTTAGATAGCTGCCGGACGTCTGTTTAGCTGTCTGAAGCTGGCTATACCAAGTTGCTCAGATTCTTCGGGCTTCCTCAGTGGGGATTTATCGATTTCCACGACGAAAATAAAGCGGACTGTCTTTCGAAGTCGAACCGTGGTGAACCATTTCTTAAAATTTTGTAGAAAGATATTTGCAACTTTGAAATTATAGAATACATCACCTAAACCGTGGTACCTAATCGACGAATTGTCTGATAATTATTTCCTGACCATTTTTACGAAATCCGACAAATCTTATCGGCTTAGATCGTCGTGTGTTTCAGAATTAAATTCTTCTGATCTAAATCGATTCTCTTCTCTCTCGTGACAATCGAATATCGACCAAAGGTTCGACTCGAGTGGCTCGATCCAGAAAAACCCGAAGAACTTCCAAACGTACCGCTGCCGCTAAATATAAGCCACGGCGTTTCGTTATTTTAAGAAACATCATCGGGTCGTTCGGTGTATCAGGCAATTCTCTTCCCGTTTCAAAGGCGACGCGTTCCGGTGGAATCGCTGGATTAGAATAGCAGGTCGGACTAATAACTGTTTCTTCTTCTTCTTCTTCTTCTTCCTCTTCTTTCCTTTTTCTTGATCTTGTTTCCGCGCGTCGATTTTCGCGTTCATGATCTTTTTTGATTCTGTAACACTTTGCGAACGGTGCCGCATATGCACGCGAAGGGACGCAGTACGCGTGCGTAATATTCGACACGCGCGTCACGACGCAACGCAGCCCGTTTCTGACCGAGACGCGGTTATAAATAAAACGCGCGTCGTGGCCGCGGCACCGCATTACGCTCGGGCCTCTTTCGTGTCGGTATAACAACGTGTCAATGAAAATAGAGACAGCCTGTCTACCTCCGTGTGGAAATCGAGCTTGTTGCACGAATACGTACACCCCTTTCACATCGACGCGCCGCCACGTCGAAAAACATGTTTAGCGCATGATAGTGTCTAGAGTTTTGGTTCATAGGGAAATAAAGGGAATTAAACGGGACATGTTGGTTCTAGATTAATTGACCATTTGGCAACCGATTTAGGATTATTATTATATAAGTGAAAGTACAGATGTTTGATAATAAAATTTTGATAATTTAAATTGAATTGATAAAAGGTAGAAGTTATAGAGCTACTGAAACAAGTTAATGTTTTATTCTAGTTAATGATGAATTATATGTATCGTTATGACTTTGATTATCTAGATTGGATTTGAAACTTGAATTATTTAACATTTTCAATATTTAAACAAACTATCAGAAGGCAATCATTGGTTTGATAATTAATTTAATATTTTCTTTTAGTACTCTTATCATGATTCGCTGTAAACGTATTTTTAAGCGTCCAAACTTCGCTTGAAATTTTGGGCCCGTAATAATATAATAACATTACAATCAAAGTTTCAAAAGTCCACCAACGATCGAATATCGAACGTCAATTCTTTTCCTATTGTCCAACGAAACATACGGTTTGTAATTGCGCTAATCGGATCGATCACTCGGTAATCGCGTTAAGTGCGACATCGTAAGCGCTTTAATTATTGGAATTTCCTAGCGTGTGAATTTTGACTATGCGACATATCGTTAACCAGTTCGATCGCCTGTTTCTCAAGTTTTGCACACATATACCAAGTGACTTAAGAAGATAAAACTCGTCAATTTGCTTATATTATCTTTTAATCGTTTACACATTTTGTTCTCTATTTGAATAGATCTCGTACGTGGTACTTAAAAATCATCAGTTACATGATTTATTAATGCTTAAAATGGAAACTATGTAATATTTTGAAGTAGATAGATTTTATCAATGATTCATAGTATCTGATTCATAGTAATATTTGCGAGTTATATTAGAGAACAAAATTTTCAACGATAAAACAGATCTCGTTTTACTCTTGCCCATTTATACGCTTTGTTAATTCTCTGTTTCCTAAATTTTCTATAATTTCCTAAAATTTTGGGTTGACTTTTGTCGATATACAGTTACTCAAAGATTTCCAACAAATAGAACCAACGGACTCGAGCTTTGCAGTCAGATATATATACTTGCTCACCTAACGGCGATTAACCGAATTGATCTCGTTATCTAGCAATAATTCGAGGCTGTCGTGCACGGTTGGCGGTCTTGTCTCGCGCTACACCGACTCTGTACCCGATAACGAGTCAATTATCGATCGAACCTTATCGTAACCAAAGCTCGCTGATACTCGATGAGTATGCCGAAGAATGTATAGCTGCCGTTAACTTTCAGATTTCCAAGAGGATACAAATTCATCTATACGAGATTCTTTTACGAAATTTTATCATCTCAGAAAAACTAATTTCCATTAACATTCTATCGTATCTTTTAAAGAATCATATTGATTTTGATGATAGTCTTTAAAAAGGATCCGATAGATCGATAGGAAGGGGTTTGTATCGTATAGAATTTCTTTTTCAAACTTCATTGGATTTTTCATAGGTCGTTGTGCGTTCGCATAGATCCTCGCATATTCCGACTGCGACAAATTCGTTCGGTTAATTGACCGGAACGATCATCGCGATCGATCGCGACTTGTGTTCGCTTAGGAGAGGAGATCTCGCGAACCCCCTTCGCTCTTTCCGTGTCGTGGGACGTTGGTGCGGGACGTTGGTGCGGGACGTTGGTGCGGGACGTTGGTGCGGGACGTTGGTGCGGGACGTTGGTGCGGGACGTTGGTGCGGGACGTTGCCGCGGGACGTTGGCGGCGGACGTTGCTGCGGGACGTTGCCGCGGTTCGTTGCCACCGCGAATATCAAGCCAGCTGTTTATGCTTTTATTATAAAACAGACCCGTTGGCGAATGGTGCACGCGACTGAGCCACGCGCAAATCGGAATTCCAAATTACAAGAGGGAAAGCATTGGAACGATGTCACCGGAAAATTACTATCGAATAATTTCAGTTTTTATATTGCATAATTTATTTCTCCAACTATTCGTCAGAGATCATGTCAATTTTAGAAGAGAAGGGAAATTTAGTATCGATTTTCGCGATCAAAGAGAATTTTATATAATAGTTTAATGAATTATTAAATACAATAAGCTGTATGCAAGGCAAATCGTATCCAGCAGTAAACGTAAAAAACAAATAAAATTTCAAACGAAGAAAAATTTATTTCTGCAGCTTTATTTGTCTCTTAAAATGTCGATTGTGACCAACGAAACGCAAAGTATCGAGTAGATACCACTAGTCATCGTGACAGAGTAAACCGTTGAAAAGGCTCACGTTCGCGTCGCTTTCGCCGTCAACGGACACGTGCCATGAGCCATTTTACTTCCCTGCAGCGAACGTAAACGAGGAAGAATCGTGCATGGCTGCTCCAGCAGTTGCAGGATAAGTTCTTGGAACAAATAATCGGCAAACTCGTCGCGTAAACGTACGCACGAGAATAGTAGCTCGGTGGCCGAAGACGGCAGGCTTGATGTTGAACTGTGATGACCGCGAATCGCTGGCGGAAAGTACTCGAAAGCGTCGTGATTCTGTCGTGTGTTGGCGTGCCGGTGCACAAACCAGACTGACGGATAGCAGTAATCGAGGAAAGACGATCGAGAAGAAGAAACAGTTTCGCTAGACAGTTCTCCATTGTCTTGAGTTTTTATCTCGTGAGCTGCCTCGTCGCAAACATCACGCACTTTCCAGCCGAATCATTAACCCGCAGAGAGGTATGAAGCGCAAGCTGGAAGATAGTTAACGATCGTGCAATGATGTCGAGCGTTGATTCACAGCGCAGGATCGTTTGTTTCCTATAGAAATAGAACAATGGATCACGAGGATCGAACTCAAGTTCGTTGACGTGGTCGACCGATCAAAAGAATCCGGTAAATGGACCAACAACAGCTTGGCGATCAACGCTAATAGAGAAGAGTGGATGATAACCGATATGTAACAGAGCGACGCTTCTGCAGAACCAGTCGAACGACTCGGTGGTATCGGAACCCCGCAGCCAGGTTCCAACAAGGTGTGAAGCACGTATCGTACACGTATACGTATATATCGAAAGTCAATCCGGGAGTTCGTTAGCGCGAAGTAAAGCGACTAGCTGGGCGGGGAATACCAACAGGAAGAGGTGAGCACACCCGGAGAGTGAGCGGTCTATGACGTTACCGGTGACTGTCTACGTCACGTTAACGGTAACGGTAATCCTCGTACACAACACGCACGCGACCTAGTCGCAACGCAGCAGCGCGGAATAAAGCAAGTGGAGAGTGGCTAGCGAGCGAGCGCCTCGAGCAATTTAAAAGTGAAACTGTGACGATCCACCGGCACTCCGGCGCGGCGTTTCCCCTTTCTCCTATTTGCTCCGTCCCTATTTCTGACTGTCTGCTTCATCTTCCGTTCCTTTCTCATCTTCCGTTTTTTGACCAACGCGCGACTATCTTTCTTTTCTCCGCTTCTCTCTCTCTCTCTCTCTCTCTCTCTCTCTCTCTCTCTCTCACTTGTATTCCTCGTCGTTTCGCCGCCCGTTTCTGTGTTCCTCTTCTCTTCGTTTCTCGGCCCCCTCCCCGTCCGCCCCTGGTCGTCTCGTGATTGTGACACGGAAGGGAACGCGCGACGCGCAGTGAAAGTGATCGACATTACGATTTTCCTGGCTAGCGAACCCCCTGGGCTTGGCTTACTCGACGACAGGTCCGATACTACAAGGCAGATAATCCGTGACGGAGAATGACACGCAGGTGCGACGAGTTGGGGAGTAGCTGAAGGCGGCCGCGATCGCGACCGGCCTGGTGTCGTCCACGCTCGTACTTCCGGAACACCGCACAGGTGGGGAAAAGAGGCTACGCTAACACCTGCCGCTCACGTTGATGGCCGATCATCGACGAGCCAAAAATGTAAGTTGCACCATGTACGCCATATGCCGTTAATATTGATTCTCGGCATCGATCCCCTCGATTTTTCAGAACGTTCTCGATCGATAAAGTAAAAAAACATCGGTACCCTGTTCTCTTCTTGGAAGAAGCTTTCAAAAGCAATCAGCCGTTTGCGGGATCGATCGTCGCTTTTTATTAACTCTCTGTAATGCCTTCCGAGTTGCAGATTACTTACATATATAGCTATATGTCTACGTTCTTTGAAACTTTTTATTTGTCTATTGTTGTGTTATTTCGTATATTGTTAGGAGTTGGGACAATCATTAGTGGGAACAATTTACCAGTATCTATTGGTAACTTTTTTGTCAGATTTCGTTAGCAATACTAGTTGTACTGTTACGTTACAAGTTATATGATCTATCTATCGATATTATTCTATCGATTGTGTATGGATTAGATTATCTGGTAAATCATAGTCTAACAAAATCTGCAAACAAACACATAATTTCCAAGTATCCAGAGTAAAACGCTTTAATATTTTTGAAACTTAACAGGTATTGATATGTGTAAGAATTCGTTCGTTCGATACTAACAATATCATTATCTGAGAAACGCGAAGAAAGAGTGTTCGCGAGTCTAATGTACCGTTGCTAGTTACAGAATGGAACTTTACTCTTGCGGTAGAAAGGAAAGGAAACAGATAGAAACGACCTCTAAGCTTGCGGATCGAGTTTCACTGCTTCACTGTCCCTTACCGCGACTCGTTCTCGTTTTCGCGTGCTCGAGAGCGTTTCCCTTCCTCCGTGAAAGAAAAGGAATCCGCGATTTACTCTACGTGAAGTCATTGTCTGCGCGCGAGTAGATTCCTCCGGCAATTTGTTCTCATCGACTACCGCTAGTTTCATTTACGGCATATTAAAATACACATTCTAGGATTTCTGATAAATATATCTACGAGTCAGCAGAGATAATTTTATACATTGGGAAGGTCTTAACGATTCTTCTTAAGATCTTAACCTGTATCTTTTCAATTTTATACAGTTTACTCCGGTCCTTGATACATAATTTTATAACTTTAAAGGCGTGCGGATTGCGTACGCCTTAACGAATTAATTTAGTTCGGAGTAATAATTATAATTATTGTAATTATTATTAGCCAATAAGCTTATTATTAGTAAGTATTCAAAAGATTAGTAGCATTTATTCAAAAAATTGAATAATCATGTATTCGACTCGAAATAAGCACTCTCAGGTGCTGCAATCTATAAATTTTGATGTGCACGCATCGGAATTTGAAAATGTAGGGCGACGAGGGAAAACGAAATTCCACTCGTCCGAAATTCGGCTGATCCCCTCCGAAATCCGATGCAACGAGTACAAAAGCGAGTGGACTTGACCGGATTGGAAGGTAAAATATATGCTTGGCCGAAATTCTTCGGTAAAACGTCACAGACATTCATCTGGTTACATTTCCATGCGACTCCCGTTTCGTCTTGAAAAGGGCGTCGCGCGCGAAATGGAACGAAAGGATGTCGCGAAGTGGAATGTTCATCAAGCGTTATTCATTTTCCAAGCAAAATGACACCTCTGCTTCTCAGGCAGAGAGGATTTTCTTTTTGCAAGACTATATACATTACATTCAAATGTTTTCATTTAACTTCACAGACGTTCCAAATTCCGTATCAAATTATGAAACTATTTTCATTTATTAGTTCCAACCGAATACCTGAAACTCAATGGACTATCCAGTGATTAGTATTAATCACTTCCTTTTAAATTGTTTGAGAAAATACTCCAGGCGTAAATGCTTTGGACTAGAATGATCACTTTCTTCTTCCAAAAGAGAGGGTTATGGGGAGAGAAATTCTCAAAGAAGGAAAAGAATTACGAGAAGAGAAATTCTGTGGAAGAGAAAGGATGGTGAGAAGGGAAGGAAGGAGAGAAAGAAACGATGATATCAATAGGAAAAGAGAGATTGCGTATCGAGTGGAACCGTTCGTTGCATTGGAATGGCGAGCGCAGGTTAATTTTGTATCGACAGAAACCTATGGTTTGAGTCCGCAGAAACGCCTATGCCTATGTAGGTTAATTCGCGCTCGATGGGAATCGACCTACGGAGGAATCGCGACATGGGTCAGGTTAACGAATGGGGTAGGTTAGGAACGTGCGAATCTCGGTGCACGTGGCACGCCATATCCGTACCTGTCCCGCTTTTCTCTCTTCGTCTCTCTTTCTTTCGTTTTCTTTTCTCCATGCACCTCACTCTTTTTCACCTTATCCGCAAAAACGATCAATTATTCTATTAATAATACAAGGAATACTTTCATCCCATAATTTAAATATTTCTTTACTGATTGAACATATTTTATACATTAAATATTTTATACATTAACACTTAAAATTAATATGAAAATATACATATTCGTGAAATATAAATATGACAAGCAAATAAAAAGTCACGGGAATTTGAAAACATTTTTTTAACAATCTATAAATAAATGTTTATGTTGTGTTAATGTGTAATGTTGTGTATGTTACGTTATTTCTGCTTTCTTTAAAAACTAAGAAATATAATTGTTAATTTTCAAGTGAAAAATACCTGTATATAATCGCATATCATGAATCAGAAAACGCGATCTCAAATGAATATTAATCTAAGATATTAACAATTTTAATTTATCTGGAAAAGATAGTTTTAATTCTTTAATAAATCCTCTGGTATTTTAATGCCGCCAAAATATACATTTCATGATCATGATCAACGCTCAACGGTATCTCCCTCCTTTAGCTATTACACTTCACTTGCTATAGCAAACATTTATCTGTAAACCTGCGTTTAGCATGAAATAAATGTTTTTTCTCGTAGACAGATTGCAAACTTCTCCTTAATTTTTCTTTGAATATTTCTAATATGAAAATTCAAATTTTCGCCATGCTATATATATATATAGTGTACATAATAACATTTAAATTGTTCTCACGAAACATTCGTTTTCAGATATCCGTAAAATTATTCACGTTTGTCCATGAACGTATGTTAATAATTTTAATTACCGGAGAATACTAGAAATAGTTTGCGAACGCAATCGAATCGAACGGATAAAATTATTTCGATCGATGAAAAGGATTCCATCGCCTTTGAAATCCAGTTTAATTTTCACTGAATTCGCGTGTTCGTTACTTCCACCAGCGGAAAGATATTTCTTTTGCTCTGAAACTGTACGAAGAATAAAGAAAATATAAATTTTCGATATTTAAGCCATGTTCATTTTAAATAGTGCTAAAAAATAACGTTAAACTCGCATTTTAAAACTAAATTCAAACTCTGAGTTATGCTGAAACTTCTAGTATCTGAATTAATTCCTTCATCGACTACCATTATTGTCAAAAAATATTTCGCTCATTTTATAATCTAGTTTAGTAGCATTTATAATAAAAACAAAAGTAAAGTTTAAGTAAATTTCAATTGAAGTTAACCAGCTCCAGAGTATAACTCACAATTTACAGTCTCAAGATATTCTTTCAATTACTTTACTTAAATCCTAAGTCCCACGCCTTACATTCAATAAAAACGTTAAATTCCAAGAGCGCTAGTTTCAAAATCCACTACGTCGAACGATATAGCACGAACTCACTCGACAACTGACAACTGACAAAAAACCATTTTACAATTTGAACGCCCCCAAACGTCTCCTATTTTATTCACCTTAAACTCAAGAAAACACTGATGGCTGCAAAAAGCGTCACGATAGAGTTAACTTGTGGTTATGTTCATTCGCGATATTTTGTGATTGTAATGTTTACAGGCCATCAGTACGGACCGTTCTTGTCTTTGATATCGACTAACATTGGAAAGTGTTTCTCCACGTTTGTTCGTCGGTGAATGGTAACAGTGAGGACCATTTATCTCGTTTCTGGTCTCACCACGAGTATTTCAGTATACTAAACAGATGCATCCCGCATATCTTTATCATAATTGTCCTCCGTCACGATGATCGACAATGACCACAGGCCAGAGTGCAAGAACAGTGAAAAGTTGAGGAAACATCTCGCGGTTTGAATGCTTAAAGATTCACTGAATGCAAGCGTCGAATTTGACGTCATGGGATATGTGAAGCTTATACCAGAAGAAGAGTTAGACGACTTGCAACTATGAAGTAGGAGTGGATAAAGATAGACAGATGAAATTAATTAACCTCGTAGGATCAGAATTTTGTTTCCTTGAATCGACCCGAACAACGTGTTTGAATTCGATTAAATCTTATAGAGACAGCTGAAGGTACAGAGTACTATAAAAAATCATTTGTGTGGAGATCGGTGATTTTGTACGATACATTTCAAGGTTACGTAATTTCACATCGTGTTCGTGATATAAATACCACGGTAAACGTGGTTGATAGCGTAGTTACCGTGATATTTTAACTAGAAGATAAAGATATGTACTTGAACGTAAATTCTGAATAACTTCCGAAAAGCCAACTAAATCGTGATAAATCGCAATTGAAAATTAATGACAAATTACTTTCTTTTGACAAATTCTTACGACAGAGCTCTTTTTTACGCTCGTTTCTCTTCGGATTCTCTTCACAATAGCGACCCGAAAGCGACGTTCACGCGTGATTTTAATAAACGTGTTTTTTCCCCACATTGTTTCATTGGGATATCGATAGAAACTGTCAGATTGTTGGGCGTGACCGTATTTCATACACATACAACAGCTACGGCCAGTTTGTATACAACTTCCTTAGCTCGCGTTTTTTATTGTGACAGCAATTAGTTCGGGCGGCTTGTGCTTTCATTCGTCAGCCAATAGAATAGATTCCTTTGGGTTGTTTCACTCGGAACTTCAGAACTGACATATCGTAACGATTATTCGGCCCCTTTTTTAGCGTTTCCGCTTTTTTCTTTCTTTTCATGCATGATTATTTGATAATATACCTTGTCGTACTCGTAATGATTCATACGCGCGACAGCGATATTTCCTTCGATAGGTGGTCGGCTACCCAACTTGATTTACAATCTCATTGTATTTGTCACGGACCACGGGTACATCTGTCTCGCTCGTGCATGCAAGGTGTTGCGGATATGTTGGCTCATAGAGGCGTCTTCTACTCGTGTATTTCGTCAGAGAAAAATGGAATGAGACGAAGATGTAATCGAAAGGTTGTCCTTGACATGCATGATGAGTTATTCTATGTGTCTACATAGGTTGACATCGTTAATTCTCTAAGGTTTTATTAATCGTTTGTAACTTGTAAGTTATATGCCTATGCAACTATAATTTTTATATATTACTTACTGACCACTATAGCCTCTTAATAAATTAATACAGCTCTATATCGATAAAGAATCTGTTTGTAATTTATAGTAACTACTTATTACAGTAATCTATAGATTTCAAATTAGGATAAAGATCGTAATCAATTTTGCAATTCGTGCAATATGTACTTGTAGGGATTTAAATTAAGATTTCCATTAAATTATATTAACAAATATATTATTCATCTATTAATGCGTTAAGGAATAAAAGATATTGACATACATAAGCAATTGACTGAAACGTTCACATGGAACAGAATCTCGCAGCAACGATGATGCAACCAAAAATTGAAGCGAAAGATGTCGAAGTCGATCGATCGATGAAACGAATGAACGAACGATTGTGCAGCGGACGATTGTCGAGAATAGGACATCCATAGCCATAGTCACGACGCTTGCACGGCTATCGAAATAAGTAACGATACTTCGTGAGCTGTGCCCTATCCATCGAACACGAACCGACCGTCCGTCCGTCCCGCATTCCCCTTGTCGATCCATTGAGCGTACTACTATACTGTGCTAAACTGCCTTTGAAATTCCATCATCGAAAACAGTGAGCTCTCTCCTACGGTGAAATTGCCAGATTCCCTGTCATAAAACCGATACGTCTACCGGTCGTTCGTCAATGTGCGTCGAGGAGAACAGGCTCGAAACCAACACGTCTGGATTTCGTTTTCACGTCGACGCGAGGGATCGTTTTTCTAGGCCCGCGTGCGTGAGCCTGCAATGGAAAAAGACCGCCCTTCTGCCTCCTTCGCCCCTGTGTCGCGGCGCGGCATTCGGCATAGCCTCGCGTGGTGCACACCACGCCACACCACGCCACACCACGCCACGCCACGCCACGCCACGCCACGCCACGCCACGCCACGCCACTCCTCCTATTTTCCTCCTCGCGCAGTTACAAAACTCACGCATAACCGTAACTCGCGCATTTCCGCGGTTTTCAGGAGCGACCGGACAGCAGCAGCCGGGCCTGTGTACGCTGTATACATAATGGACGGCTAGCACAAGAGATGGAAAGCTGCCGGAGAGAAGCTTGGAGAAAAGAGACGCGGCGAAACGGTGATCGAAGCAGATCGAGCGGGGTAGACGGCCACGTTGGAGACAGAGAAAGAGAAAACGCGGAGAACGATAGAGCGTTGAGATGTGCAGACGAGCCGTAGGGAATAGGGAGGGGGACACAGAAAGAGAAGGACAAGGCGCAATGTGTACGGTCGCGGGGCGCTACTCATAGGATCGGTGTGTGTCGCGCTGGAGGCCGGCCGAGGTCGACGGCCTCTGGCTCGGCCGTTTCCGCCTCCGATCGGCCATTCTCGGCACTAGGTCAGTGATGGAGTCACTGGCCGCCCCGAGCGTCGAGGCAATGACACCGAGCACGCCGTTGCTGCCACCACTGCCACCAGTGCCACCGAACAACCCCCCCACTTTACCGCCTGGCGCTCTCCCACCTCGACCACGCGCTCGTTATCCCTTCCTGCTCTGGCGGACTATTCCTCGGCGAACACCCGCGGTCGACACGACCGCGCGAGTAGCGCCCCCGCACTGACAGTGTTCTTGCGACGCGCCTCTCGTCTTCTCTCTGATCAAGACCGCATATGTAATCGGCTTACTTGCACACGGCTACGCCATTGCCTTCGTGCCTCGACGAAAACAAACCCTCACACAGCATGCTACTACATAGCGGTTCGGCTCATCTTCCGATTTCTAAGGGAAATCACGATGACTCGTTTGCTGCAGGAAAAGGATGATGGAACAGCATGGATTGTTGACAATGATGACTGTCAACAGTTATTGTTATTTCGAGCTGTCAAGGGATGGCGAACAGTGTCATAGGATACGATACCGGGTGATTTTACGAATCGAAGTAGGCTGTTACTTGGGTTGCTTTGTTGAATGTGGGTAGAGGTGGATGGATGGTATATTGAAAGGGATGGAGAAAGTTTGTTTTGAGTAATGGATGTTGGTAATGAGAGAAAATAGGTTTCAGGGGTGGTTTTTTGTGTGGCGACTTTCTGAATTAATTTTATAATTTCAAAATAATTTCAAATTGCAAACTCTTTTTTAGCTCTTGATTAAGCGAAGTACGTAGGTTCGTACGTTCCTTCATCCGTGTAATAAATATTTTGTAAGGAAGAAACGTACAAATTCTCACGATACCAACACATTTTATTTGTAGTATGAATATAATATTCTCCGCATTAATGTCTATTCCAACTATTCTCTCTTACCGTAAAAAATGGTATATTACGCAGGTTCGTGAAAGAAAGTTGCTCGTCATCAAGTGATACGTTTCCTTCCCTCCGATCACTCTTTTAATGAAAGGCCGTTTATTTCGAACGGTATGCAGATTCGTCGGCTACAAGGTCACCATTATTGCTACAATTAATTTTAATCGAGTGAATGGATCGCTGCCGTCAGATAAAGCGCTGTAACAGGGAACATGTTAATATATACGTATTACATTTCCCAATTCGTTTCGTTCTGTCACGATTTAATTTCTAATTTTCGTTTAGGGCGAAAAAACATGGCTATCGTGACAATTCAAAAAAAGCAAGTTCATCTTTCTTCTCTGACCTAAATTAAGTTGGTTCTTCTTTTTTTCAAACCATTATCTCGCATATAAATACTTCGTAGAACAATACGGATCTATGGATTTGACAGGATGTGAGTTCCAATTATAGTCGTATTAATCACACAATAATTTGCCAATGCAAGACAAATTGTCTAATTGAAGCTAGAGATTTGTAACGTTTCTTTTACCATGGAAGAATTCGTGCTTGTTATCCTCGTACAGGTTGAACGCGTTTCATTTATTAAACGAATTCCTGATCGAACGATGAATCGTCCCGTAGGGGTTGTTCGCGGCCGAAAAGAATCGGTTCGCTGGCAATTAATTCGATTCGGTACTAGGCAACCGTGTATACCGATGCTTCGACATCGCGCGGCGTTGCGAAACTCGTGCAGACTAAATATCAGAAGTACCGTTTGAGCATCGGCCGGTTGGCCAATAGGTCGTATAAAATGAAATGTAGATGAAGCTTGCGACACCAGGAAGAGCTCGAAACGTTTTGATGAACAGAATCGTTGTAAATCTGGGTGTTTAACCGCAGAACATAGTATTCGAATCGTGTTTGAATTCCTTTGAAGCGATAGTATGTATATATTTCTCGTTAAACTATGACATTTAAGTAACAGCATTTTGACATTGAAATGTTGACATTTTTGTATAGATGTTTGTAGCATTCCCTATATGAAATAAAAGATGAATACGGTTTAACTAACGCTCATTTATTAATTAATTTACAAGTTGCTGATTTCTTCGGGGTAAACGAAATTTTACAGTTTAATATATTTAGATACTAATTTCGAAAATATCAATGGAACGTGGTTGTAATTAACCTAAGTAATTCAGAAACTTTTTATGAATAAGCAAATACGTACTATATGATAGTCATTTGCCCTTTACGAAGAAAATAAAGTATCAGTTACTATCAGTTTTTAGAAGAATTATGAAACAAAGCTTCTTTGAGCGAAGGATATATTTGTGCATCTAATTCAAAATAATACCACTATGTGAATGTGCTTTGTGTTTCAGAATGAAAGAAGATACTGTTAGAAAATAGTGATTTCTGTATGTTATGTAACTCGTAATGCACTAAATCCATTTTTGAAGTTCTGCAAATTATACAATTTTAAATATTTATTGAAGCATATTATATTAAACAATGAACTACATCTAAAAAATCTTTATTATAATGATAAAATGTTTTAATTTTTATTTAATCATTATTGTTGTATATTTTCGACATTCCAGAGTTATAAATAGTATAAATATATATTTTATTATTCTAATCAAATTATTCGACATTTTGAAGATCTGTAACATCGTTTATCTATTTAAAAACTTATAAATCCCCCGACTATTATATTGAAAGTAGTCGAGTTTGAAATATCTTTATATTTACGAAACGCAAAGACTTTTAATTTTATGAACATTGCACTTTCAAACACTAAAAGTTTTACACATTTTACGTTTACGTTTTCTTTTCCCCTTTCAAATATATCGTATGTCAATGGACGTTTAATTTGATTTAAGCAGACAAAAATTGAAAGCCTGAGCACTTTAATTCTACCACTTTAGAATTGCTTTTCAACGTAAAATCATCACACTTCGATCGGATCGTTCTTTAAATTTTGTTGTAATTCTTTGTTTCGTTCTTGCCTGATCAGATTCTTTATTCTACCAATTATATCTTCCCGTTAATCGAATCCAGGCCCATCTCGAAGGAATCAAAAGCGCAGGACGGTGGTCTTATTGCGCTGGCCATTATCGCGATTGGAACACAGCGAGGCAGTAATAGGCGATTTGCTACGCTCGCTATCGACGTCTGCCAATCGTGAGAAACAACTTCCCGGAATCAATATTCGAATTAAGGATGATTATTTCGTCCATTAATTACGTTATTGTTGTGCGAATTCGCGTTCATGATTGTTGGTTCGTGTTGGTTCGTATTCGAAAGTACAAATGATGTTTCGTTTCATTGAAAAAATTCTTGAAACATGTGGCTTCTTTTTATTTTCATCGAGATACTTCTTATTGTTAAGGCTAATATTGTGTGAAAAATTAATTCATTAATTAGGACGTTTCTTAATCAAAGATTCTATCTTAGCACCTACTGAACGTTAATGAGGGTGAGTTCGCTTAGTCCTCGTAAATGTAGATATAGTAACGTACGTTTAATATAAATTTAATGGTATAGGAAATGCGAGCAATACAAGAAACGTCTATATAGATGAGATACTGTTAGATCGAAAACTTTTATGGATTTATGAGAATTTTGAAAGTGCAAAAATGCGCAGAGTGCAAAGTACTTTTAAAAATATATGCAATATTCAGGGAATGGTATTCTCTCTA
The DNA here is from genome assembly GCF_014825855.1 of Bombus pyrosoma. NCBI lineage: Eukaryota > Metazoa > Arthropoda > Insecta > Hymenoptera > Apidae > Bombus > Bombus pyrosoma. The sequence goes on along the minus strand of NC_057772.1, from coordinate 16,423,192 downwards.
ATGTCCATCTAGGTTCCATATTTTTAATTACACTCGTACAAATGTGAGTTTGCATAAAAATCCGCAGTCTAATTATTACATTTAAGACATTATTAACGTATATAAGATAACTAAATTTGAAAGTGTATTATGCAAAATGAATGATTACTTGTTTCAAGCCAGTTCAATACGAAAGGTTAATATTAAATGATGTAAAAGTGTAACATATTTTTCAAAGAAAATATAATAAATATTAGATTGAAAAATTGTTATCTTCTTTACGGATAAGAATATTATATTTCCAGTCATAAAACTTTTAATATTCGATCTCTAAAGATTTTCTATACGAAGATTTCCAATTTCTGTTTTGCTACTTTTCATGCACCACCGCAATATCAAAATGTGTACTAAATTATCAAATTCTAATTTACTCGATTAAATTTAATTCATTTATTGAGCAAACTTTAATATATAAAATTGAATACAAGTCTCACCTTTCCATTACACAAATTATTATAAATCTAGAAAACGTCTGATGGAAATCGAGAATACGTATTTCTGTGGTTGAGTTCGGCCATTCTTTTTTAAGCTTTTAGGACCTCCCGCGTGTGAAAACACTTTCGTCCGGCTTCCTACCCCATGGTGTTTCGTGTTCGCCCGCTTTTCCTGCTGCCGACTCCATCTGCTGTGGAATTGCCTGCAGGAATGCACGAAACCATCGTCCCTATCCGTCAATTCGTCTCCGAGAACCCTTCAAGAACTTCACCCTCACGGGGTGTCGATATGCCGCACTTAGGACTTTTCCACGCCCTCACTATAGTACTCGATCTATCGCTGCGTAATTTCGTTGACCAACATGCACGATAATGTGGTGAGGAATCAGTGGCGCTGCAACGAGATTTCGTTTATTCAACTTTTACCATGACGAAATGGATTTCTCAATAAAGTATTACCAAGTTCTCTTTGTTTCGCGATTGATCAGTATTGTGGATATATGTACAAGGACAAAATCGATAATATAAATCGAGGAATTAAAATGTGGAAGAAAGGAGAATAAGAAATAATTGACACGTATTTTGTAAAACTTTTACAAGTTAGCGGACGCAAGACTGCATTCTTTTTTAAGGAGATGAAGTTGACATACGGTTCTCTCCTAGTTATACTTTGAGTTATAATTTTGTTAATAGATCTTTATCAGAAAAGAAATAGATATTTGTATTATTGATATCTACGTTCTTAATCGTTGCGTTTGTAACACATTATGTTAGAAGCAAATCTGGTTTAAAAACACAAATCTAGAACACAACTGATAGTTCACCTTGTGCAAACGATGCAAATATTCACGCAATTACGTATCTCTTGATCAGATATATCATTTATCGATCGAGACGGAAACGCGGGGTATGGTTTGAAAAGCTCAAGGTAAACTTCATGTCTTTGAAAGAAATCTGTATAAAGGAAAAAATCGTTCGCGTTTAATAGGCAGACATGCTGTTGTTCATTCTACGAACTGTTGAAAGCGGTACGATATTAAACTTGCTTGTAATAGTTACTGCATTACTCAGAAACAAATAACATTTGAAATGATAAAATCAAAATACTACACATATAATATACGAAGTACGATTAGATATAGTATATATTTAAAGAATATTAAAAGTGAAGAATATACGTATATTAAGAAAAAGATGTTTTTTAATTTGAAGAAAAATAATATGGTCTGTTATTTTAAATATTTCATTTTGTGTAATGCATTCTTTAGATATATTAATTATCCACAAGATCATCTTTAAATTATATTGAGAGTAAATGGTTATCTTTTAAGATTCGATTGCTTCGAAATTGACTCAAAGGGTGTAACGGGATTAACTTTAGTCTACATCGAAACGTAATTCGATTTCGGTTAATACCACTTCCAAAGACAAAATTCGAAACAAACCACATCCTCGTGTTTTAGCGATTTAGTTGAACCGGTGTATTGTTACGTTTATATTGAAATTTACAATTGTGAAAATTTGATTGAACACGCGAAATGGATATATATAAGCGCAGAGGAGCCTTATACGGATTTGCATGAACGTTACAGTAGAACCGATCGTGCATTATGCATGCTTCATAATTCGTAACTTCTGATTACGTGGTATCATCGGTGGTTCATTGCCCACTCTTTAGCCTTCCTTCTAGTCCACACAGCACGCAGAAACGATTTGTATGTTATAGGTCTCGTCTCTCATTTTTCCTCTCCTTCTTATCATTTCTCCTCCCAATAAATCTCTCTTTTTTGCAATTAAGAACTTCGAATGCGCTCTAAACGCTATGTAACGAGGAGTCGTATTCTCGGGGCTGTATCAAGTGCACCTGAGTATTTCATTTTCTTTTCTTAGGAATGTCGAACCTTAAGAGAAATTTATTGGATAAAATTCTAGTCTAGTTTAGGCTCACCTGTTAATTTCGACATGGAAGTTGATGAAGCTTTCGCCGAATTACTATTACCGCAGAACCCTTTCAGATCATTCTGTTCATGTCTTCATTTCGAAGTTTCACGCGACTTTGGAATTCATTATATACGATTATATACAGTAAGTAGGCGAGATAGACTATTTAAATCTTTATAAAATATTTGTAATGCAGAAATATTTAGATCATTCTGATTTTTTCTAGCCTCGACTAGATGTTTAACATTAAAGTTTTTGTTTAAACACATTCATTCCACATAACATCAACAAATCCTACCGATTACACAACAGTGTCGAACAGAAGATTAACAAATACGTCACGATGAATTTTTGCGTGATCGCAGATAAAATGTTTCCCTTCTCTTTGTTTTATAACAGACTAAGGGCTATTATTTCGATTTTCACCCTTCGTTAATCCAATAGTAGTTACCCTTTCGCAGCATGAGCTATTAAACGTGACGTACGTAAGTTCGTAAGTTAGAAAAAAAGAAAAAAAGGAGACAAGGTGAAGAGAGAAGACTAAAACAGCGCGTGTCGCTTTCCCGGTTTCAATAAGGCGTCGATCTCACTTTCACCCTCGTGGGATCCCACGAGCGAGGGGAGGATGGTAAAAGGGAAAACGGGGTTCTTGCGGAACATGGGACACCATAATGATCCAGCTTGCTCCACGCGGGATGCGAATAACCTTGGACTAGCGGTACTGTGAGTAACTATAGTGGTATCTACGGTTGGATCGGATTGCCTTGCGTTCTTTGAGTTCCTTGAACTATTATTATGGTGCTGTAGAAGAGTTATCATTTGTTAAGTGTTGTATTTCCTTCGTGTTGTGAAAAATGATCAGATGTTTAGAAATTGAAGTTTTATCTTGACTATGAGGTAGGAATTAAAGTTTAAATTTGTCAAAGTAAAGTCAATAATATTTTTATTAGCCTTTAACATTGTAATAATTTATCACTATTATCGGTAATTTGTTTATTTCTGTAATAATTTATAATTTCTTAACCTTTAGACATTTCAATATTGACTATGCGGGGATAGTGGGTGAAGAAAAATCAGATTTTGGATATAACAAAGTATAATTTCTTAGAATTGCTTCGGCGACGGATGTTAACAGACTAAGCTGACTAACTTGTGTATATACATGTATATACACACAAACATTAATATATATATACAGACGTTTCCATTTTCCGCACGGATCGTAAGCGTAGGACTCGCGCCTTGTTACTGCAGAACTGTAGTAGACTGTTATAGGCAAACGTTACAATAATGTGTCGCTAACGGTTGCAGCGATAACATTAAAGTATGCTATCGTCGTCTACAACGAAAAACCAATCTCTAATTTGATTTGAAAATAATCTAATTATGAATTAGATTATGATTAGATGATTTAGAAATTATGGTTTAGAAATATGATATTGAAATTAACATCGATAAGCAATCTTCTTCTATCTGCTCATCCTTTCTTGCTTTGTCTGGCTAAAAAATAGAAATTTGAATATTTGATAACTCATGAACGCGTATACCAATTTGTATATATTGGAGCCACGTCGTTCCGATCTTGACGCGAATGAGTCACGAGGCGGAAAGGGAAAACCCGGAAGTCACGTAGCAAGTCACGGAGCGGCAACGGTCAGCATGGTGGTCTGACAGCGAAGACGTGGCGCGCACAGACGCGGAATAAGCGTGGACTAGCGGTACGATGAGTAAGTTAGCGGAATCTTCGTCTACGACGCGCCGCTTCGAAAGCCAGTGTAGCGAGTCCAGTTGCGACTGGACTCATCGACTCGTTCACAGACCGTCCACTAGTCAACGACTGGGCCACGGGCTGAATGGCGGTACACGTCGCTCATGGTGTGCCTATGGACTTTCACCTCTTTCGAGCAACTCCTCACCGCGACTCTCGCTTCCATTTCGCTATTGGTTGCGCACGACCACGGACAAACCTTGCTGAATGGAGCGTCGAACGCTCGATGCTAATGTTTCAAACGCTCTGCACGTAGCCTAAATAATGATTGTTTCCTCAGAGATATTTCTTTCTCCCTTTCCCTTCTTTTCCTTTCTTTTTCAAATACTACTTGTTTTAGATATTCCTTTTTTTTTTCTTTTTTTACGCGTGGTATCTGAAATAATAATTGTATAATCCTTAATTATAAATTTTCAAGTTTGCCATATATTTTAATTTTCCTCTTACCATACACATTACACGTACAAAATACGCAATTTGGATTTTCGAATCGTACGTCGCAGTGATTCACGAATAATGCATTCGCTTTTCATATCGATTACAAACCTCGGGATCGGTAAGAATCAGATGAATCGAGCTCGTCTCACTTTCTAAACCTCGGTTCGGATCTCTCTGGAGAGATCCTCGCGATCTAAAAGCAAGCCATAACTTACTCGCCCGTCTTGCTTCTGTCACTGGATATTCGTCCTGTTCATGTGGACGAGAATTTTTCTGTGCCTCGAAGACGTTCATTAGACGTGTTTTCTTCCACGGCTCAATTTCGTTTCATCGTTCAAGACATTTCGGTGCTGCCACCTCTTTGTATGAGATTCCACGTTCGTTGGAGGACTGTGATTACACTTTGATCGTGGCCATCAGGCTGAGAAGTGATCAATATGAGATCATAAATTGTCGATCAACCGTTTTGTCTTTCAACTGGTTCGTATAAATAGCATTCTGTTCTATACAGAGTGTTTTTTTAAATCATCGTAGGTACAATCGAAAAGGTGATTCCTGATGTAGAAGTCGGAAATGTAGAATAACTTATAGTTCTATTATTATAGAGCCCCGTTTTCGAAAAGATATATTATTATATTATTATTATATTTATATTTATATATTATTTAAATATTTGTTAAGAACGCGTGCTCCTCCTTTCCGATTGTATTACGATTTTGGGACATCCTGCATATTGCTTGCGTATAAAGAACGGATATTACTCTGATCATCTGTCCCTAAATGGTTCTTTATCTAGCTGTTTATCGAATGAAATTATGGCTGATCCGTAAAACATGATTTCTCTGAACCATGATCTTTAAACAATTGTTGGCGCGGCAAACGAAAGGGCGCAGTCTCATCGACCGTGACATTAGTCACGGATCCGTATAACTGCAACGAAATCACTCTCTACGATTTATCTACGACGTTGATCACCTTCGAACAATCTGAGAATATTCCCGCATTATAATCAGCGGTCCGCGATCCCTCGCATCTACTACTAAAAATCGCGTGCTATCATTTCGTCGAATCTCTCCGTATAACGATGCTTACGCAAGTTACGCGAGCTAAAGCAACTGACTGGATTAACAGGTGCGATATCCGAGTGATGTTTCTTGCGTTTGCATTTGCGTTTGACGATTGGGAATGCACAGGATATCGAAAAACGAACATCTAAGCAGTTTCATAGTACATGAAACTATTCTGTAAGCGAGCAGGAGACGATTCCTTATCAAAAAAAAAAAAAAAAAAAAATAATAATTAACGATGTAAAAGATAAAAAATATTTGATATAATTTTCAAAATACCTAATGTAATTGGTCATGTAATCGAACGCGATCAATATCGCCGGATTCCTGGATATTTGCAAAATATGAATACTTTCATCGAAACTATTGACACCACTTGACTGGGCATCATTTCCATCACTAATTAACACGGAAATCGCGTTCAACGTTGTCTGCCGCTTTTAATTTATTATTGACGGCTATTAGTACCTACCCCGACATGTTATTTTGAACATAAATGGTGAAAACGTGTTCGTAGATGTTCCAAATTAAATGCTTTTTATACCCACGTCGAATATTAAATAAACATTAATGAACAGTTTTTTCTTGTCACTTTCGATTTAGCAGAATATTTTATGTGCCTCGTGCCTTTTATCAAACAGCTGTTTTAGATCTTTCGATTAAACCGTATTAAATACTTGATTTATCTGTTATTTATATCAGATTCATCGCGTTTTCCTACTCTTCGATCTTCACCGTTTCTCTCTCGAAGATTTTTCCTGCGGCCAGATCAGCCATGAACGTCGTGGAATACATTATTGACACCGCGGAAATATTGAACGACCGAAGGAAGGAGAACGTCGCATCGCATCGGTGGCCGCGCGTGGCCGATAGATCTCATTTCATTTTTCGTATCTCGGAAGAGTTCTCCGTTCTTGACGCGCGGTTGTAACTACGTTGCACAACCGTTCTCATAACCGGTTGAGCATGACTTCGAGCGAGATCCAATCCTGGCTAATTTTATCCTAGGCTTGGAACCTAGCTGGTTCCATCGTCTGTTTATTAGCTAGATCGTGTAAGTTAATACTGCCACTGCAATAAACTTTCTCCCCGAGGACGATGCACCTACTAGTCGGACGACACCTTACTAGCCTGAATTCTACGTGCGTCGCCCAATAGAATCGTTCGCTTCAAAGTAGAAGTTCCTTTCTTCCTTTCTTTTCATCAGGGAATTATCATTTGTGCTGTTACATTTTTTTAATCCTTTGCGTATGGATTACCGAAATTTAAGAAAAGTATGAAACAATCATTGATATGTGTGATTTTTTGTTTATAAAAATTCGAGGTACGCGTCAGGATCGAAAAGACCGATAGTTCACATACTTAAGTTTAACAGACGATGTTTAACATTGAGTAACTCAAGTAACATTGTACCGTTGTTTATGACTGTTTACTTGAATGCGCTGTTGTAACGTTTGAAGTACGTATGACGATTCTAAAGTCCAGATCATAGAACGCCGAAGACAAACTCTTCTTCAGACTTCTATTTTCGTCGCACGCTTTAATGTAACGATTAATGAAGTCAACGAGCTGCGTTAAGTGGCTTTGAAGGAAATATCGAGGTCTTGAATAGTTCTAACACCAGCGTCGAAATAATTTTCTGTGACATGACTCTCCGAAATGACTCGAATATGATGTCCGACACGAAACGTGGCTGAGATGTGAAGTTTGGCGACGCAATAGTTTACGAGGAGCATAGGTTTTTTTCCAAGTTCGTTAACTTTCTACCGTGCAAGTTTTGTTTTGAACATAGGAAGTTCTTAATATTTGGCGTTTAGGGAAAGGAATTACTTCTTCTTCTTGTCCTTGTTTTCCGACAGTTTTGCAAAATAATATGGAGATCAAGAAATATGGAAAATTCAGTCCTAACGGGCTGGAATATCTAGATATATTAAATATATTATAGAGAACCGCGATTTAAGAGGAACCTTAGAGTTTTCGTAGTTAATAACTGTATTTATAAAGTATAATTGATATACTATTACAAGGAAAAGAGACAGAAGAATAGAACAGTCGAAAAATACAACTATACTTTGCTTCATTGCTGTCATTTTCGGCTCCGGGAATGTCGTCTGTGTGATGTTGAAAAATTCGATGCGAAGTTCACCGCGTTAAAACACGAGGTTTACCGCCGCAATTTCGGCCGAGGAAGAGAACCAATCGCGGCAGTTCTTTTTTCGCAGTCATCGTCTTGGTAGCTAAATTAGTTTTATGTGAGCGTAGGAAAGAGAAATGAAAAAAGAGAGAAGAGGGGGATCCGTTCGAAATGGAGGATAAAAGCGTGCTAGCCGTTCGAAATGTGCGGTCGCCGTACACTCCTAAGTCTGTCACCTGCGATTCGTTTCTTCGAACTCGGTCACCGGAACTTAGCTAGAAACGTTAATAAATATTGAATAACAATTTTCCTTAATGTTATAAAGATATTGGAGGAGAAGGGAAAATGTTAGTCTCGTCCAATTAACTAATATTCGCGATATCTACCATAGAATGTTAATATTTTCTCGTTGGTCTTGTACATATAATTAATTTTTTAATTGCGATTTTCTTCTTTATCTGTTACACTTTCTTTATGAGACATTTGATCTTTTGAAGAAGCATCAGGCACTGCGATCTTGGGGTTTCTGTAATTCGTAAATTTCTATTTTCTTTTCAAATCTACGCCGCTGTCGGTCTATTTACACGGCAAGCGTAGGCGTATATCGATTTATATTTCATTAATAATAAAGATGCGATGAATGAGACGGGTGACGTTCAAACCTTATATAACCACGAGGTCACTGACCCTGATACACTTTCTCCAATGAGAAGTTATCTGTCATAAATACAGATAAATATTCGTATCGTTTGACAAACGAAAGACAGTCAGCGTGATAAGGCATTTGTTATCTCTATCTCCTTCTTCCTTATTATAAAATGTGTAGGCGTAGGCATCTTAAATATACGGATGTAATTTTGGAAACTTCTCCTGTGATCTACAAGACCGGTTGTCAAAATGCCATTACGTGCATATCTTTGTATCATTATAGAGATAAGAAAGTTGAATAGAGTAAGATAATGTCATTTCTGGCATTAGTTTTTACTAAATGTTACAGCGTAAATATTAAACTAAATAAACGAAATAAATGTTAATACATTTATACGGTAACCTTCATTCCTTGTCCATAGTCGCCGTTGCAGCGCTATAGTGGAACAGTGATATAGTGATATAGAGGTTAATGTATGTCAGAACGAAGAGATTTTACAGCAAATAAAATCCCTATACCAATTATATATGTAAGTTCTAGCATGCCGTACTGTACCACCTATTACTACGTACTACTAATAAGAATATAAATATATAATAAGAAAAGTAATCGTAAGAGCCAACTTAAACGTTTGCCATCGATGAAACGCTAAACCCTCGTATAAACTCGTGAGCCTGAAGAAATCGCTGTTACGCTCATCACTTTCGTCTCTTCCTCGATCGACGTGTTCTCTCGTGTCCGCGATCGCACTGCGGAACGTTGCGTATCACTCACGCCGGATAAAATTACACCGTGGGAGCGATGACTCGGGCATAAAAATACATCGAAATGCAACTCTGGTCCGCGTGTATTCGTGCGCGTATCTCGAGACAGGGTCTCGACGCGCGAAAACACGCGGCGACGCACGCGAAACGCACGCGCTGCCTGAATGGGACGTAATAGAATTTACGAGTCGAGGAACCGACTGCGGGACAACTGCACGGCTACCGATCGGGGGAAACGGAAATTTCCGTGGGGTCGTTCGATACAAACCGACACCGTGCATTTCATGGACAACTTGCTGATAAAGGGACCATCGGTTATCGTGGCTGATGTTGGGAGGTAAACGATGTAGGCTTTAGGAGGTTAGACATGATTTTGTGAATGTTAGGAAATTGTATTGCACGTGAAATATAGTTACCGGCAAGTTCGACAGTGACAATGGTAGGTATATTAACCTATTGACATATTGGGCACTGATGTTAACTTCCATTTTATTCCTGTATTTTTATTCCTGTTTGTAAATTTATGTTATACGTTTATGTTATAAACCTTATCACGTGTTTATGTATCGTCGACCTGATTTTACATGTGACAAGATTTAGGAAAACGTGGCGAATAGATTTTGCTTGCTTTATCACTTTACGGACAGTTAAGAATTCTTATATCCATTGAACATTCAAATCGCTTTGTTATATTGTTTTTATCTCTAATACTCATAATAACTTGTAGTCTCAAATCCCGAAGACGTTTATTGCTCAACAACAGTGAACGACGTTGATACGTACGAAAATTCACGGAAAAGAATCGCGCGATGAGCAGCAAGTACCGCAATGGTAACAGGCTGAGTTTCGTCTCGATGCGAGGAGCAAATGAGTATTCGGCATTAAAAGCAGGGTCATTGACTGGTGGCGGTGGTTATACATACAGACGTATCCACCTCGTGTATCCACGCGGTCACACTGGAGGGGCCGTTTTTACTCGTGGGAGTTATTAAAAGCCGAAGCAAATGGCGAGAAAAAGCGACCGGCTTAAAAAAGGAGCCGAACGTTACCGTCTTTCTGCCGAGTGTCAGGGCACTTCGCTCTGAAACTCACGGACCCTACCTGAAAGGAAAAAGGAAACGCGTCCCTTATGCTTCGGCCGTAGCTGCCGTGTCGCGCCGGGTGATTTCTCCGGCGAATGAAGAGAGAATAATTGGAACATTGTTTCGAGGAAGTTAAAGCTTGGCGTTGGTTTGCCAATCATGTAACTCGGTCGCTGTGCGATAATCCAGGCGTATTAGACCCGATGCAGACGAGCGGTTTGCGACAAATCGCCGCAGCGACAGCGGGTTGGAAGAACAAGGCAATACATGCATATACATATGTATCCCTTCTTTGTGAAATAGACAAACTTTATTTCTCTGTTCTTCCAACGTCGCCGATTTGCCGCAAACCGTTCGTCCGAAGCAGGCGTCAGATTGTTCAAAAAACGATTGTGGCGTCTTTTATATTTACCATTTTAGATTATTTGCATATATTATATTTAGATTATTTTACAACTGATGATTAAACTAAGAAACGTTATTTATTCAAATTGTTTCTTTTTATTTGTATATCAAATAAAATTTGTCCAGAGCTGGTGTCCGACTCGGATCCGAGATATACGCGATGAACGCGTTAATTCACTCTCTCTTTGATCGTGAAATTGGGCAAACCTTAACCTTTAAATGGAACGACTATGAATGTCGGGAATGTAGTGCAACAACCTTGCCAATGGAGGGAATTTAATCTCGACCACGCTTTCCTTCCTGTCGGATAACAGACTCGGCAGAGAAAGAAAGAGAGAGAGGCACTTGACAATAGACCTCGCTGTTGCGGTCAGCTGACTGTTCCATTAAAAAAAAAAAAAAAAAAAAAAAAAAAGAAAGAAATAAGATAATCCTACCGCAGCGGTGATAAGAGAGCAGCTTCGCTTGCCTGTTTCTAGACAATGAATTTTATTCCAGTTCGATGGTATCCGATTAAACATTTTCACTCTCGCCCTGTATCATATTTACATTCACGTGCTTTCAGAAAGATTAATTTTTTAAAAATATATGATTATGTTTGCGATACCATAACGTTTTTCCACGACGAAAGTCACTAGCCACTCTTTCTTCCTCGATTGAAGACAAGCGTAAGGTGTTCTAAAAATTCCAAAACCTCGATGTAAATTACATGCGTCCATCGATGCTTTACGAGCTTGGAAGCTTTGCAGGGCTTCTGAAGTGCAACGACACTACCCAGTCACCGCGACCTCCTTCTTTTCTTTATACGGCAAGAAATTTCTTCGAATCCGTACTGTATTTTGCATTGTTATTTAGCTGCTGGCAGACTTTTCAATCCAGGAAGACTTTCTTAACAGACAGGTAACTCTTAAAATATATACATGAGCTTGGAGGACTAAATTAAATGAAGTGCGTAAGCATATGCTGCGAACAGCATGCACAGAAAGAAAGATCGCTCGAAAGGATTAGTCAATTCAGATGTCAGTGATTTGTAACATGTCCCAATCTTGTCGAAATATCAAAATAATAAGGAAGAAGAAAGGAAAAATAGTTAATGCTTTAAGATACCTAATTTTATAATTATATAGCAAATTACCAGACCATTACCCTTTACGTGCCATTTTTACAAGGTGTACAGAAAGAAAGAATGTCAACACGATCTTTCCTATACTTGTACGTCGTCGTTCGAAGATGGACGCAGATAACACAATGTTACATCGATAGCTATATTAAATGTTCTGTTGCATTTTCAACAACGCGCAATGAATCGTTGCTAGCGGGTTAACTTCGGGCAACTTTCACCGCCGTAGGACCCACAGTAAGTTATGCATTTTGCGCGTGCGATCATGGTATCACCAGGAACGAGAGCTGCCTGTATGGTCTGATACATGACGACTTGCGGCTTGCGTAACCACCTGGTTCATGCACCTTGCCCTGTCGAGGCAACGGCCTGCCGCTTCTTCAACGTTCTTCTTCCGCGTTTTCCTGCTAGCTCGAGTGTGTAAAACGTTAGTCGAGGGTATGTAGCGCAAAACTAGAACAAAAATTAGTAAAAGATTTATCAGGTAAAAGAACATGTGATTACATATGTAATAAAAACAGCAAGAGTTTGGTTGTTCACTAAAAATGCCAACAGATTGCGTTTTACAGTCCAGCCCCAAGAGATCAACGAAGGTCCCTGTATCGGTACTAGCAATTTTATTCTCTTCCTTTCTCCTAAAAGCTCACGGGAAGATTCTGCTAATTGTTTAGGGCGTTTGCATGGTTTGGATATGCGATCCAGAGCGGACTACTAATGTTCAAGAATACAGTATCAAATAGTTCATATGAACGAATACATCGTTCACGAATAACTCCCTCCGCAAGGAGAGCGATTCTCTATCTTCGTTTTTATTTCCTCAATTTTTCTTCGACCCTGCCGAGATTCTATTTAAAAAGGTCTTAATGGACAAGATTTTATGAGACATTTGATACTGACGAACATTTCAAACTAATATTACGGAAAATACCTATAACTCTGTTGTTAAGGCAAATTAAAAAAATATGGCTATTAGAGTTATTTATTAATGGCCGAGGTTAATCCTTATTGCTCTTTTAATCGATCTGGAAGAAAACATTAAGAACGGAATTGATATTAAAAGATTTGCAAACAGGAAATATCGAAAGTATAGTTTCAGCAATTTTGGAATATATTTGGAATTGAAAAATACTATTATTACACACTTCGCAATAGGATAGAAATTTATATTTTTATCCCTCCGATTATTCTGAAAATCATTGATTTATTTAACGGTGATCTCTATCTTTGTCCCATCTTGTCTCTGATGTTTATGTAAAGAATATTGCAGAACAGAGGATCGATCTTTCTCATCAAAATGTTTCGTGATCTGGCAGCTACGACGAGGATCATGGCATTCGTGATTCGTGACATGGAAGACAAAGTATAAAAGAAGGTTAGCAAACCACGGGATGTCTCTTCCAGACTCTCTTCATTTTCATCTTTATATACATGTATGTATGTACGTGGATTTGCTCTAGTAAATACATTATCAGTGTAACTTTGGTTTTTTTTTATATAATAATGAGCAGACAGTGAGTGGATAGAAATAATAATAATACTCTGAAACTAATGATATTTAGACCTATGCTCATTAGGATATTATTCAAAATTTCCCAAATCGTCAACAAGATCGATCAGTTACGTAAAATAAAGTACTGTGATCTTCCCTTCTCTTGGTTCGCTTTGTTTAACGGCTGTGCGTGCACGCGAACAAATCGTGAATTCTCGAGGTCTTAGCGTGCAATTGCATACGCTCTTGCACGCACAGTATGAGTGCGTGCGCCGCGCGTACGTCTATACTCGTGCATAAGCGCTGGCACGGGCGCGCGCGCGCAAGCAGACACCGTCTAGAGTGTAGAGTGTAGAGTGTAGAGTGTAGAGTGTAGAGTGTAGAGTGTAGAGTGTAGAAGGTGCCGTGTCACGTCACCGACGAGCCAGGACGTCGCGTCGTAACAGTAGGTCAGCAGTGAAAGTGGCTAGGCAGCGAGATGATTGCAATTGCACCGCAACCGGGGGAGTTTAGCGGCACGCTTCCTGGTGTCAACCGACTACCGGCATGTCGCGATTACTCTCGGATAATCGCCGATTCTTTGTCCGGGAAATTGCTTTCTAAACGCTCCTTCCGACGCTCTGCCTTTCTGACCCGGGTTATTGAACGTTCTCTACGAGTTCCGCTTTTCACAGATTATAATTTGCCAGGACATGCTTCTGCAAGTTTCGAATTACGTACTACCGTGTACTTGTTTGTTTATCTTTAGCGTTCATTCTTATATTAAGTTACATAATTTACTTTCAATATTATTCCAATATTATTAGCTACCGAGGATACTGCCAATTCTTTTAATGTAAGTCGAAAGCTGAAATTACCTGGGGTATTCATTATAGTAAGATGACCCGAAGTGTTCTCAAGTATCTGATCTTTGATGGGCCGGACGTCGGCATGCGAAGGTTAACCTATTCAACCTGCTACGCAGAAACATTTCAATCGGCTGTCGAATCGTTAAGAACAAGAAACTATTACTGTTAAAAAGAGGTCGCAACGAGCTGCGCCATGAATCATAAATCATAAATCTAGGCGTTTTATTCATCCACGGTCGTGTGTATGGACGCGAGTGCGTAAATAAGAAGAAAGTACAAAGTCAATTCTCGGATCGTTAATCATGCCGCGCCCAACTATAGGAGCTCGTGACCGATGACAAATCTAATGAAGAATGTAAGTACACAGAGCAGTGTGCTTAAGCGAACAGTGGTCACCGAGGAACAGTGTATACGATTCGAGGATACCATGAACAGATGTTTCTTCGTTCTGTACGTGCGGCTTCATAATTCATTCTCACCTAAGGCTTCGTAATCCTCGGTTCCACCGGGAACTAGTTCGAAAAATAGTCTCAACGGCAGAATAGAAACGATATAGAAAGGAACCTCCTTCGTAGTATGAATTCTTTTCTCTTTTTTAAGCGACTGGTTCTTCTTTTGAATTTGTGGTTGGCTTTCCACATAGGTGACTTTGCTCGATCTTCGATGAGAGTCGCGGATAGCTGAGACACAGGCGTATTTTAGAAACCGGAACATGAACTGGCTTTAAAATTTTTCAGTCTTTAGTGTTGTCTAAAAGTGTGACAAAGAGTAACTAAATAATAGATAATCTTTTTGAGATTGAAAGGTCAATCTTCAATGATAAAAAAAATCATTATCTGCCATAGTTCTCATTTCAGGATCATATTAATACAAAGAAATTTTTATAAACATAACGTCAAATATGATCTTTACCTTCAATAGGGAATTCTTTATAAATCAAGATACACGTAATGTATTTGGATAAAATTAGGTATTATTAA
Source organism: Bombus pyrosoma (assembly GCF_014825855.1). NCBI lineage: Eukaryota > Metazoa > Arthropoda > Insecta > Hymenoptera > Apidae > Bombus > Bombus pyrosoma. The sequence goes on along the minus strand of NC_057772.1, from coordinate 16,408,034 downwards.
TAGCAAATATAAAGTGGATAATAGTTTATTATCGATTCACCAAGTCAATTTATACAATTTATAGAATAATGCGGTCAACTCTGCGATTTTTTCACGTGTACACAATGATGAGTGGAATTATTTAGTAGCTCATCGTCTGTCAGCTATGACCACGGTCCGATACCGATTCCTCAAACATTTGCGTGTAATCGTATCGATCTTCTATTTGCTTTGCCGGATAAACGTAACCTGACTATGAATATGTGTAACTATGCTCGTCGATGGCTTTAGGAGGAACTTCGAAATTCGCCGACCGATCCAAGTAAACTATTATGTTCGGCGTTCGGCGGACCGCAGGAAGTTGTAATTCCCGTGGAATATTGACGATGGAGGATCTTGATTTACCACTGCCGCTAACTTGTGAAAGATCTAATTACGTTATGCTTTAAGATTATTATAATACCTGCCAAACAATTGGTGTTGTAGTAACTTGTAATAAGAATATTAGAACAATTATTTCAGATTCCAAGTACCAGCAACCTTAATATTACGTTAACTTCAAGCTAGAATCAATGAAATGAAATCTTTTTACATTGCAAATTTTACTCCCCTCGATACGCCAATCAACATTTAATAATATGTTGCGAGCAACTAACGAATTCCAGAATTACAAATAACACAGTTCCCGACACAAGTTACATTACCGTCTAACACCATTGCATTAAAACGTTCGAATAACAAGCCGATGCAAAAATAATGTTCATTATCGAAGCGCTTCTGTGCTTGAAACGTTCTTCGAATTGCCACTGGGAAATGGAAACAGTGATCACGATAGAGGAAGTTTGTAATTACAAAGAATCTAACTTCAGAAGACAACGAGACTGACGTGTAGCAAACAAATGGAAAGGAAGCGAAAGAAAGATTGTACGATACGATCATTCACCATGTTACTAGGTTAATGGCGACGACAAATGAGAGCTTTGTCGATAGGTGTACGTGATGTCGTACGTGTAACTGCTTAAGTATGTTCATTTCCATTCCATTCATACGCCCAACTGATATTACTGATAATATTCGATCGTTTCTGATTTCTTTTTGATCCACTATACTATTTTCTTCCCGTTTTTCTTTTTAATAGACACATGGATTTTGAATCTAATTCTCGCAATGTTGAAGTATCACAATGTATAACGATAGCAATTAACTTTTTTGATTCTTCGTTCCTTTTCTTATTTCGGTTGTTTCGGTAGAGGTAACGTATCTTATTTAGCATATTATAGGAAATGAATGTCTAGGTTTTTTAATTGATTGAGTTTTTGGAAGTTGAATGTTGAATAAGACAACAAGCGAATCTTTTTTGAGGCTAGTAATTTAAAATCTAAGAAAATAAAATTATCCTTTTCTTTTTTTTTTTTTTTAAAGAAATCGTAAAATATCGTAACATTTTATAATATGAAAACGATAATCATCCGACTGTGAAATTAAAAGTTCTTTTTCTTCCTCGAACGATGAAACAAAAGTTATTTTCTTATGTATAATATTAAAAAGCAACAAGGAAGAATTAAAATATTAAATCGATTTTTTCACGTTTAAACTTTCATAAATTTTTTCTCGCATTCATGTTTAATTCATGTTTTCATTAATTCAAATGAGCGTAAAGCCAGGACAAAGAGAAATAATTCTCAAACTGCAGAAAGCTCTCTAATGCGATAATAATTTCGTATTTTGAAGAGTTTATATGGATATGCCTGATAACTAAAAACAGCATTAAAGCAATTTCAATAATTTTAATAAAACCTTATTTTTTCTTTCTTTAATCAAGTCTGTTTAACTTTAAAACACAGATGATATTATGATAAGCAAATAATTTTTCAAAAGAGAAGTTCTTATTCTCTGACTGAGAAAAATCCGTTCAAGACTTCCAATGATGTGTAAAATATTTTTTGTCTTCTGAGTTTTTGTTAATACAAGTAGGTAAAACGAGTAGGTAATATACCGAATTCATCACAAATAATAAACTTAAACAAATAATATACCGAAGTAACAATGATCGTTAAACGACTATCTACATTAATATCACAATTACTTTATACAGAACTCCAGTAGAGGCAACGTATGCCCCAATATTCAAGTGTCTTGGCACTCGTAAATCAAGGAACGTCGCACAAGTGCACCACATGTACGATTACACTCGATGTAAGAGTACATACATTTGGTGTGTCTGCAATCATATATCCCGGCCCACCGACATCGGTCGTAATGTCTCATCAATGTTGCACGGGCAGCCAGTCTGCTACGTGTTCCTCGTTCTCCTTGGTATAAGGATCGAGCGTTCTCGCAAGAAGTTACTACATTTCGCCATAGTACAAAAATCGTTTCCAGAATAATCGATCGAATATTTCAAACTTTTTCGACAGCCTCTTGTTAACCTCTTACCTTGCAACGCTGACAATGAGCCATATTCATGACACAGATTATACATAGTTGCAATTTAACAAAGATGATAGGTTATATCCACGACATAGTTTAGTTTGAATTTTAACTTGAGTTTCGGTGCTTTATACTGAAGTTAAAAACTGTAAAATAAAAATTTGTGCGCGAGGTTAATTACAAATTTCCTATTGTCATTAAGACGTGACTAATTTTTTGTATTATATGTATTATATTATGTATTATGTTACATATTTACATATATCATGCTATAAAGATTAATCTAATATAAATTCATTTAATGATGTAAATTATACTTTCCTAAGTTTTCCGATAATTGGAGATACTGAAATATCGGAAACCCTGAAATTCTCTGCTGGGTTGCAGTAATTAAGTAAAAATTCAAGATCCTCTTACTTCCCTTAGTGACAAGTGACCTGTATCGAAGAATAAACCTAGAATTAAGTACCTGGTAAAGGAATCATAATTCATAATGTTACGGTTCGAGATAACTATGGAAATACTAAACTAGAATTTTTGTGAACAATAGTTTACAGTAGAACAGTTTAGTAAAACGGAGTAGGTCTACCGCGTAAATTGCAGTGTACATCGAACAGAATTCCGACTCGATGGGATCAATTTTGGTGGCCAGTGAATCATCGCGGCCGATTGGCAGTGTGTCAAAAGTTTGCATAATCAGTACCGAGAATAAATGAACGACACGCGGCTAGATAAGCGCCGGGACGCGGAAACGCGTTTGCATGAAATTAGTAGCGCGCCTGCTAAACATACCGTTAGCTTTTTAAATAAATATTATCATTATCGAAGTGCGTTCAAGATGAATCGAGGCAAATCTTGATTGCGAATAAGTCGAAACAGGCGTGTTGTCTCATATGAAACGAGATAATCTTCATGAAAGCAATTCGGAACAGGAAATGGAAAATGTAGGAAAATTTTATTTATTTAAAAAGAGAAGTTCCAAGAAGAAAATGAAAGAAAAATACAAAACACAAGCTACGAGTGGTTACACAATGATCAATAATATTCAAAAGATAGAAATAACGAATATTGACTGTATAATATATTGCCTAAATAACGAATAATCTACTTAGTGATTATATTTTAAGGAATCGTAAATAACAAACGTTAAATCGTACTTGTCTTCTGAACGCGAACACTAAATGGAGAAAGGGCGACGCCGTTTCAAAACGGGACCGTCCGAATCGAGCATAAATTTTAGCTCGTCAATTAATGAAAGTTAACACGAAGCAAAGAAAGGGTAGAGAGGAGTAGTGCACGAGCACTCCGTGCATCCCTTTTCTGGTCTTTCTGAATGTTTGTTCATTTTTTCCGCTCAGTGCTTGCTCCCTGTGTCTCCCTTCTCCGACCTCTAGCCCCTCTATCCCTTCTACCGTAACCTCCCGCTCCTTCCTTGGGCCGGAGTAAGGACGGGCATTGACCTCCACGCGGTGTATGGAGCGCTGCACCGAAATACATCGTTGTTGCTCGCACATGCGTCGCCTCTCTCGACTTCTCGCTCTATCTCTGTCTCTCTTTCTCACTCGTTTTACTCTGTCGCTCGCAGCCATGTATATATACACTGTGTATATGGTACACCGCCTCTATCGCGTTCCTTCTTTCTACCACCCCGTGCTTCGTCTCCATTTCGCTCTCTCTAGGGATACATGGAAAAACCACGAAGGGCGTGAACACGCCGAAACCGGATTCCTAATAACAACAACAACAACAACAATAATAATAATAATAACAGTGACGTGTCTGGGTCCTTTGTAAGCGGAATCGGTGTACACTTGTTTCACCATTCCGGCTATGACTATTCTTAGCGCCCACAAACATTTCGGCCAGTGAAAATATAAAACGGAACGCGAATACTTCTCTCCTCGGCGGACAAGGATCGTCGCGAAAGGTTTCTCGTAATAGCGGTCAGGGTGACTCGAGTTTCGCGCCATGTAAACACGCTGCCAGCGTGAAAATGACCGGAACGCTTGTGACACGATGACGTTTCACGTTCACTTTGTGCCTGTCAGTTACGAAACACGCGGTAGTCTTCGTTCCTGGGAAGCAAGGAACACGACATTTCGGACCTACGCCAACAGAACGCAACGTGTCTACGGTACAAACGGTAAAAAAAAAAAAATAAAAATAAAAAAGAGAAATGATAGTCGGCTCTTAACTTACGTAGACAGAAATATTTCACTTGGTCAGGTTTCGTGCACTCGTTAAAAGAGCGTTACGAGTTCGGCAGCTGCTGGAGCGGGTGGGTACAACAATCGTTGCATTATGGACGCCGCGACTACCGAAAGGCCGGGTTCAACGGCCTTTCGATGCACTCCGAAACTCCTTTCCTTCCGCTCCTTCGCCCTCCTTCTACGATCGATAAAGCCTGACCGTGAAAACGCGACGAATGTGCACGACGACGCGACGTCCAGTCGATTCTCAGACCCCCCTCTTCCTACACCGCCCTTCCTCGTTCTCGTTCCCACTTGCGCACGCCACGGTTCTAACCTTCTTGTTCACTCGTTCTCTCTTTAACCTCCTCGTTTTCCGTCTATCTGTCACTGTTTTACTCGCACGTGCGCCGTGCGCCGGCTTTCGCCGACAACTGTCAGCCGTTCGGCCATCTCCGGTGATTCTCGTCGCTTTTTGGCTGTGCAGGCGGTGTAACGTCGCTGCAACGTGGTTTCGCGAGTGTCGATTGATATTTTTTTCTTGATTATCACTTTTCAACGAAAATTACCGTTGCTATTGGACAGTCAAACTGATTCTTGAATATTATCAATCGACGTGAATCAAGGGAAAGAAACAGGCGATTGAACCAGCCAATTCGTGTATATATAGGGAGTGTGTTGACGGACGCGGCAGGCAATGAGGTGGACTGGGACAGGTCAAGGACCTGGACTGTAACGATACAAGAGCAAATCTTACACTCTAATGAGTTGTAGACAGGAATGGCGTTTCATCGTGTCATTGACGTTTGCTCAAAAGGGTTGTTTTTTACACGAATCTATAATGACACTGTCGAAATATGCCCAAGAGTAGGCGTACAGTGAAAAATTACATTGCAAAGTCTGCTCTTGTATAATTCTCAATAATATATATATATATATATACGTATGTATAATCCTGAAGCAGGGGTATTTTATATCAAGTAACAATAAAAAGGGATGAATTACCCGATTCCCCTTTATCAGTGTTATCGTATGTCCAATAAAAATAATTTATTGCGTTATCGATCATGTATCATCGTCAAGCATCTCTTGTCAACCTGAACGCATACCGCGTAATATTCGTTAGTTCGTGCGACACGCATTAAGTTTTAAACGGTTATCGTATATTCGATAGAAAACGAATTAACCAAGTCAAGTTATCTTTTGTTCTGCATTTGATTGTTCCATATTTGATACTATTATATATTATGTACCGGATTTTACAAGTTAATGCAAGAATCGTTTCCGTGTCAGGTTAGGGCAGCACAATTCGAATAATGCTTATAATTGCCCGATTGTGTAGCCGCTTGATTCTAATGATTTTTGCCATAGCTAAAAGGGGAAGTCTGTTTGTGGGGGTTTTATACAATACATAGTGGCTCTTTATCAGCCTGCCACGATCTTCAGAAGTATGTATTTCGTAACCACTAATATAATTATTGTTTCCTATACATTCGCGATGTAATCAATGCACTCAATGCATCACAACATCTAGCGATTATCTCGCATCACATGCTTTTCTGCGCATTTTAAATGTGCGTTGTACGTTACCGTATTGCGAATTGGTTTATTCCGTCGTGCGTAACATCGGTTTTTTCATGTAAATATATTCTCCTTACTCGGCTACTTTTTGTGTTTGCTGTGTAGAAAGATTCATTGAGGCAGTTTGACCAAGGTTTTTAATAAAATTTTGCAACATTTCGACAATATCACGCCAAAATTCTGAAACTACGATACCGACAATGCGAGATAAACCAGTGAGGCTGTCTCAGGGTGAGCCGATTGTCGGTTTTTTGGCGAGATCAAAGGTGTCTCGCAGTTCCAGCTATATGCAGACAGTGCAATGTATGCCTCCCAAGGCAGCATCGCGGTTCTACCTTGAATTCTCTGTACATAGCTTAGAATATATCTCCACGCTGAGGAAATAATGTACAACCTTCTACAGATGTTTTAATAAGTACCGATTTGCCGTACGTATTTATAAACTAATTTAATTTCGTCGTCCGTAATAAAGTCATATGTCACAACGAAATCTATTCAAAAGCTCGTTAACTGCGCCCCAGATCGATGACGCCATTTGACAGACTTTGGATTCCAAATAGTTTTTATCGAGCGAAAGCAAACTCTGATCATCTCACAGCAAGATAACGTGTGTATCTCATAGTATTTTCATCTAAAAATGATATCATCCCTGAAACTCGAAAAAGCTGTGGTCGTCCCAGAGCCCGAAAATGTTCCACTAGTAACTGAGAAAAGTCTGGTATAGAAACATATGGACAACAGATAATGTATACGACTCGCATCGTGATGCACACGTGTGCACGTGTTGCGTGTCTTATCGCCATTTGAGTATTCGTTACGAATATTGTACTTGCCAGTCTATCGTTTCTTCCATGCACACTCTATGGCCTACGCCACACTACGCGGTCTAGGCTAGATTCTTGCATAGAGCAAAGCGAGAGAACCGCGCCACAAACCGTGACTGTAACAGAGATAGCTAGCGCAGAAGCAGTGGGGAGGGAGAGAGATTCAGCTCCATCTGGTGGAGGTGCATGGCGATATTGGCTCACCGTGTATACGTACACGGATTGGCATGGGTGTGTGCCCATGTGCACACGAGTCCGTATGTCGGTGTACGTGCGTTCCACAGCGTAGACGGGTCGTTGACCCCATGGCGTACTCTACGCTACACGTATTCCAAACTATACAAAACACAACGTGTCTCGGTAACGCTTTACAGACCGTTTCGAATTTAATCTGACGCTAGTGCGGTGTGCATGCGCAATCGCGTGGTCGCCACGGAGAAGCACGCTTGTCTAGCGGTGTCTAAGGGAAGAGGAGAGAGAGATAGGACTGAGAGAAAGAAGGGAAAAAAGAAGAGAGATTTAAGACGCGAGGGGCGAGAGAGACGATCGATCGGTTACAAAGCGACCGTAAGATAGTGGGATTGGCTCTTGACTCTCGAGTACGGAATGGTTCCAAGTCGTATCTCACGCAGGCCAATTCGTGGATTCGTTCGCCGGTTTCCCGATCGGAGAATAGACATTAACTATTTACCCTTTACAGGCTGCGCGGTACTGGTTAGCGAGAGGACACGGTCATAGTGGGGTGACGAATATCGACGTCTTATTTCAATTGTGTTATATATAAGACACCAACTAGTTTCAATTCCTCTTTGTTGTTTGGCAATTTATAACAGTAGCGAGAAATTCGTTTACAAAGGACATAAGTAAAAGAGATAAGAGATAAGTCGAATCTGATGTCGTAAGTGTTTCAAGACAATTGCATACATAAGTATAGCGCGGAACTGGAAAGAAGACTGGCGTAAGGAATGCGGTTCTTATTGGTTATCTTGTACGGATCCAACACGGTAGGCAAAGATAATCACGCCTATTGGCCGAAAGTGTTACGTATATAAATAAAACAAAATAGCAACGCGTGACGGCGAACGATACAGAAAAGTATACCACTCTTGCTCTTGATCATCTTTTCAGCTCTGCACTTTTAACTGGATCCATATTGTTACTAAATAGAATAATTCATTTTTCTTGTCTTGTTAGTCAGTTAATACGTTCGAACATGTACCTATTTAGAATTTGTGAGTATTTGCCACCTAATAAATACTTAATAGATAAAAGTGTTCAGAACGGAATGAAAAACAGGAAGATGTGCTGATTTCCAGTTAATTTTGACATTTAGTAACCACAAGTTCGTTGGAGATATGGGAAATAGATTAGAGAAACGATAAACGAGAGAGATGCTCAATTGAACACTGGTGAAATGCGAAATAATCGACACCGAAGTAAATGAAATATTCCGGTACGTATTGTTTCGTCGTATTTCATGCAATAGCAAATATTGCCACAAAGAAGGGTAATAGTTGAATGTTTAACGAGTTCAACATTTGCACGTGAAACAGATGCTTAAAAAATTTGAGCAATGTTTGAAGCAACAATTTACAAAGTCTTTTCACTAAAAATATTTCTTTCCATAAGGTATATTTTTCTTTTAAGTTATCTAAGCTTCTGCTAACCTGTCTTTTTTTCATCAAATCGTAACGGTGGTTTCAAGTCATCTGCCCTGTATACGTAGACGCGGAAATGAGAGCATTTAGGTACTAATCAGTCGCACGTGACTTTCTCTGGCTCGCGTACGACAGTTTCATACGGCAGAGGCCACTGACGCTCGCTTTCTATAATTAATCCTAAAACCGTTCGAACTACGAGACACGCGTGTCAGTTTCTTATCTCGAATTTGATTAAGCGACACAAACGTTACGTTTTCGTCACCCCTTTCGACGTGTCGTTCTTTCGTGAACATGTAAATTCGTGTTTGACCGATATTCGATTAAACCATCGTCCCTTTTTAATCCTTATTTGATAAAGATGGCTATTGTCAAGTGAATGATATACATGATTTTCAAACGATGTACATACACGACCTTCCGATCAAGCATAACTTTATACATTACGAAGATATAATAGTCACATGTTTTATATTAAATTCTATATTATAATGTGCGTGGTTGCCTTTAAAATAATTCCCTTTACCTTAATTTTTATAGTCACTTTTAGGAAGATTCATCAAACAATAACAAACAGCGAAATTAAAATATCGAGGACTAAGCTCACTATGAAACAAAAGTTCTGTGATAAAATACTACTCAACCACGTAACAACAACATAATGAGACAATAAAGCGTTCAAAAATACAGTGCACAGCAATAACAATAAAGAGACAACCGACATAACGACCAAGTTAAATTTACGAAGAAGGATCGAAGACGAGGCGAATTCGTTTCACCCACACTGTCTCGGATATTATCCGTGCAAAAATAGAGTTCTAATTCCGCGCAAAGTCACGAGTCATTAGTAACGGGACAATGCCGGGAAGTGTAAAAATTCGTGTGACCGTGGAACCAGAAATTCCTTGAGACACCGTTATTAATAGAACCCGTCGACGCGCCAAAACCACGCTGGAGAAGAGATAAGTCCTGTCGCGTTGGATGAAAGCGGCTGCATTTCAATTTTCACCGTGACATCGGCCTCGACTCGATAACGAGTCATGTATGCCGGGCAAACCGATGCTGAAGACAGATGTAACCATCGTGCTTTAATGCTAGGTTTATCGTGCTTTTCACCGATGGGCAAGACTTTCTCTTGTTTTCTGCACAAAGTAGGGTTTTCGTGAGATTATTGTGATTATTATTTCCGTGCAATTAATTTGCATATCGACAACAGATCGAGCAGAAACTGAGAAACATCATACCGTCTGATCGATATGAAAAAAGAAAAGATTATCAGAAACGATTTATCCCCTTATTGCCGCGGGTTTTACTGCAACGTTTTACTGCAACGAAGCGGGAATACCTTGAAATTGGTATCTCTTGTTTTTCTGTCTTGACACTTTGTTTCTTAGAAATTCGATAATATTGACGACGATAATTGCGAGAAGTTCTTGAAATTTAACTTTTTGTGGCGTGTATAAATTTAACAAACGAATGAAAAATATTAGAAAATTAGATTCATAAAAAATATTTTATATGCATTTTATTTAATAAACAACTTTCAGAACCATCGTATCTACATGCTAACTAATTACGGAATTTATCCCTACATACACTTGCACACTCACATAAAGTTGGCTGGCTATTAACTCTATTGAAATCTTCGTTATTCAATATTTTGGCTATATTTCAATAAATTTAGCAAAAATTGGGAAAAGAATAATAATAGAAATTTTCTTATTATGACTTAATATCGTGCGTTTGAATTGCTATCAAAGTAAAATGATTACGGTCACGGATGAAACAATTACTCTGAACCATTCTGTCGTTTACGAACGCGAGATAGTGTAAGAGCTATCGAGGAATACGTGTCAAAGGCCGGCCCTGACCGGTAGCACAGTGGCGTGCGGACAATCGTTGGCGTGCACATAGCAGAAATTGACGGTTAAGAAAGCCAGGCTAAATCATATCCTGTCATAATTGCTCGTAGTTTAACCTAATTCCTACCGGACGACCTACGCGACTACCTACCGACCGGCAGATTTCTCAACGAACTTCGAACCCTTCCTTTAACCCCTTCAACGTCGTCTGTACGCTTGGCTAGTGGTCGTTTGAAATAGATGTGTTTATGGACTAGAATGCAAAACGCGAAGTACTTTGAATGTTCCAAATTATATTTTATTGTTATAAATAAATCTTGTTTTTAATTAAATTGATAAATGATTCCTGACGTTAATAAATTTGTAAGGTATTGAGATACTAAATTGCGCTTACTACTCTGGCTTTTTCTTTGTTACAAGTTACAAGCTGAAATGAACAATTCTTAGGATCAAGCTTCTTCTTTAACCATGTTTATCATTTTCGGTGTATCACTTTCATGTAATTCCTCAACTTGAAGAGTTGGAAGTGGTAAAGTACATTGAAATTTTCGGTGTCCGGAGGTTAATTCGTCGACTTACGTTTGGTAAAATAGCCTCGGGTCGTCTCGAATATAGGTTATGCTTTTAAGGGGTCGATTTTCGAATAAGCTCGTCATCGAGGCATATTTTGGAAGTACGAAAGACGCGCTGACCCTCGGCGTCTATCAAACTTTCATACCCTTCGTCCTCTTTTTCCTCTTCTCCGGCGTGTTCTCGAGCGGTTCGAATGGAGAGTGACAATCGAACTGCGGAACAATGGCACTGATTAAAAAAAAAAAAAAAAAAAGAAGGAGGGTCTAGTCCTTGAATGCAGTTGGTCGCAGGGTAAGTTGTTAGGTTGCCAAGCGACAAACCGTACGTTGACCTACCCCATCGTTCGGGGCCGAGTGTAACGTGTACATCAGCCTGGCACACGTTGTCATGGATACTGCGTAGCCCCATAACTGGAAATCATCTTCTTCGATATGGAGATGGTCGACGAGTATTTTTAAATGTTGGCAAAACGGTGAAGTATCAGCGTTTTTGAACGGAATCGGCCGTTATATTTTTCTAGGCGGCGCGTCTCCGTTGCGCCAGCGTCGAGATGAGAAACGATACTCTACGAGGATGAAGATTTGATTTTACGAGAAATAAGAGTGGCTTAGTTTCGTAGTTCGATTGATAAATTGGTACTGTGAGGATGCAAGATCTGAGATGGACTAATTTGTAATTCTCAATACATATAGAGAGATCTTCACTTCTACCATTTCCTCATTGTTCCACTGTAAACGGCTACTCATTGAACGTTGAAAAATCGCGATACTATCTCGATACCAAATGAAAATGGGTGGCATGTCATCCGAGGCAACTGAGTTCTAAATTAATTACGCGTAAAGGGGAATTTTCCGGCAGATTTAACTTTTCTTAATTCAATCCCCTCGTCGAGAAACCGTTCATTGTCCGGGTTTTCGAACTCTTTTCGAGTTTCCCGACCTGAAATTATCCTCGTTGTAGGGGTAGCTCCATCTAGCCAAACACGTGAATATATGTAACTCTGCTCGTATATTGTATAATGCGGCAGACTACCGGTCCACCGGACGTAAAACGGGTGCAGCGGTATTCCGCGTGCCGCTACTGTCGACTGTTTTCGTTCTGGCATGAGGTGCCGCGGAACGAGAAGAAGGTGTCGGTCGTTTTGACATTGTCTGACCTGCAGGTCAGAAGTCGTGCACTGTTTTGCGAATTCGCCTACGGTGTGAGTCGACTTATTCCCCCGTTTATCAGCAGATGGATACTTTTCCTTCCTCTTTCCTTCTATGAATGGTTCGCGAACGACTTGAGTTGGGAATGCAGATGAGTTGATTTTTCCTGATACTTGGATATCGTAAAGAGTATAACATTCAAAGAGTATTATTTTCTCTAATTAACTCCTTCTAGATTAGTCTTACAAACATGATTTTTAGGGATGGTAAATTCATGGATTATGTTTCATTTGCGCTGTCAATATAGCAACACGATCGTCTAATTGTACGAAATAATATTACAACATTATCACATGCTTTCACGACATATCGACTTGTTGCGTATTTCACATGCTGATTGCAATCTATGGAGAAGGAACGTCTGCAACTACCAAAGAACAGACGTTAATTGCGAATACTAATTTCTTTAGCGGCTTTTTGCCGGCAACCTATTACCTCGGTTTGAAATTCAATTTATTCACGATGATTTCTATCTATCGAGACAAAGAAACCCTTTCTCCCTTCAACATTTTAATCTTGTGTCCAAACCAAACGTTTAAAAAACGATTCATTATATTTGTCGCATCTTATTTTACATGGATTACACAATAACCCATTTTATATAGGTATGTATAATTCTGAAACGAATTTAATGTAAAATGTGCTTCATCGACAATGTGAAAGACATTCTTTTCCTCAGAATTTATCATCTTTTTCACAACCTATACCGAAGTCCAGCGTAACACTAGATCCGTGCATAAAAACAAAATAAAAAAAACGAATAATGCCATCAATCAATTGTAAATAGTAAATCAGACATAGTACAAAATATTTGTCGAATAACATTGTCAACAAAATTGCTATATTGGCTTCCTTACACCGACTGCATTTCCCATATAGAAAACTTAAAAGCTAAAGAAACCAATATATTTGAAAATAGCAAAAAGAAGGAACAAGACGCAGACGAAGAAGAAGCGAGCGAGTAACCAGTCGATAGCCTGCGCGATACGTTGCACCAGGAGACCGAAAGGCGTTTGGTAGTTGGAGTTGGTCGGGGTTCGTTGAACCCAGGAGCAATGGGGTCTTAAGGGAGGGCCGAAGTTCATGAAGCTTCTTGAGAGCATAGTCCCGATTCATTAACGGCGACCACGTTCATACGTGTCTCTGGCAGTAGCGCGGCACTGGTGGGCGGGGTGTGTACACGGCGTACCGTTTTGAGGGTCACGTTCACAGCGCAGCATCCCTCGTGACGGCGCCGCCGATTCGGTGGTTGCGCGAGGTCCGGGCCGTAAGGGGTGTGAGGGACTGGCGAACTTGCTGGCGCGATCCTCTAGGCCAGAGGGTTGGCGAGGTGGACGGGAGAGAAGAGCTGCCAGGCCAGAGGAGAACGAACTGCAAAAGCAACGGTTTGGCGACGGGCAGGGTGGAGGCGAAGGGGTGGAGATGCACAGCTGAGCCGCCGGTCGATGCAACTGCACGCGAACCCCTCCGATACACACACAAACACACAGAGCCGATTCGCTCTCGCATCCCCGTCTTTTGCTCTCTCACACTCTCTTCTCCTCTTCGTTCGATCCTCGAAACCCCCAACCTACGGCTCCTCCTCTCTCTCTCTCTCTCTCTCCCCCTCTCCCTCCATCTCGCTCCCTTCTTCCCTCTCTCTCTCTCTCTCTCTCTCTCTCTCTCGCGCGCGCGCGTTACCCCTCCATTCTCTCCGCCACCCTCGGTCAATGACCTCCGCGAGGTAACGCACCAACGATTCCCATTCTCTCGCGTCCTCTTTCTCTCTCCAGCCCTCGCTCCCTCTTTCTCGCTCCGCCTCCGAGCCATCCTCCCTCCCGGCTCCGCTCTTCGTTCCGTTCCTTTCGGCGCTCTGCAGTTTGTTTACATCGGTGCAGGACTTTTAATCGCGATCGATTCTTGCGTCCCGTCACTGGAATTCGCGTACGCAAATCACGAACCACGACAACGATCATGACGACGGCGAGCACGATTGCCATCGCGATCTTCTTCGTTAACGTTGAATGACAAAGAGAGGGTGATTCGACCCCGATTTGACTAATCATTACCAGTGCCACCTCGCAGTCTCCGACTTCCAAACGTCGCGACGACCACAGTAAGGGAATCGACGATCGCGTCGGCATTCTCGGGAAGGGGACGATGAAGAAACGGAAGCAGAACGAGGTTGGATCTATCGGCCGCCAGGGACAATGCGTTGCTCCTTAAAGTTCTAGTTCGGCAACCTGCGTCGTTGAAGTTCCGACAGAGAAGCTCGCACCGCATGCTGCACGTTGCATTTTGGATCCTTACGTCGTCGAGGTATGGTGAGAAGCTATTCCGATCGTAGGGATTAATTGCTTTTCCGTCGAGCTATCGCGAAAAAGAACTGGTAGAGACGGCGCAATAGGGCTTGAATAGATAACGCTGCATGCGGTGCTGATGGCAAGCTGCTCTTCTCTCGATGATTTGTGTCAATAGGCATTACAGTAGTTTATTAACCCTTTCGACTCTATGGACGTCTATGTACATTAAGTAAAATCTATTCTCTTGGTCTATGAAGGCGTACATATGTATATATGCGCTGGGAAAAATTCCATCACTGTGGTTTATATAATACTTGCGCGTGTTTAACGAAGTTTGTTCGCATATTCATGATTATTATTTCACCTCGGCAGAAACGTGCATCGTGATTAAATCTTCTTTGTAATTAAAAAGTGAAATGTATTTTTATTGAGGCTTTCTGGATTTCTAGAATGAAGTGACTTTTTTATATCCTTCATTTGCTAAGATACAAAAGATACGTATTTAGTTAATTACTTTGGAAAATATCTTTCGTGTACTTTTTCACGATATCTTTGGAAATAATAAGCTTTTAACTTGGAAAGGACAACTTCGTAAGAATATTAAAGTTTCATGTAAAAGGCGAAGTTTCTTTCCTTTTTGTTCGTTTAGCCTTTGTAAGTCTACGCTTTCACGTGTTGCCGTTTTGCATTTAGTGAAATTGAGTTGTTACGCAACTGAACTTGCTTGCTAAAGAAGCTATTAACGAAATGCAATTTTTGTTTAGTGTTTATTATACATTTATCACCGTAAGTGATGTCCGTTTTCCAGAATCATTGTCATTTGGAACGTCACTTGTTTGTTAGCATTTAGAAAAGAAATCTCACAAAATTGACCTGAAATCTACTTGAGTTTAAAAAATATGACGGTATATGACGGTATAAGTTGAAAAGAAATTTTGAGTATCTTTCAAACTCGAAGATAATGCTAAAAACTGTTTCGCTACAAATAAAAACGTTTGTTTTATTACATAAGTTGTATATCAATGTGTTTCATAAAATTATTGCTTGATGAATTTCTTAAAAAATTGTTACAATCTGCGAATTGAAATGTTTGATCATTTCTTCTTAAAAAGTAGGTAATGATTGTAGGCAATCACACGCAGTCCACTTTTTGAACGTTTCTTAATTGTAATATATTAGAAAACTTGAATGATTATTATCCTCGGTGGAATCGGTCAATTTGACTTGCGTATGATTCATGGATACGCTTTCCAATCACTATGGCTCGCAATTCAATGATCTCTGAATAAAGCAAACGAGAACTAACGAAGGAAATAGATCCAAAAGAGTCCTCCCTATCGCTTGCTTTAAATTGTCGAAACAAAGGGGGAAGGAAAAGGAAGACCTTCAAAAGCCGGTCAAAAATAAGGCGTCCGTAAGGTTTACGGTCCCTAGTTAAAGATTCGAGTCTCCAGACCGACTTCAATTTCTCAAAAGTGTTTATTCGTTTCCCTGGTCGAAACTCAATAGGGGGTGATCAAAATCGTAAATACGACTGTTCATCAAAACGCACAAGTCGGTGACGAACCATTTTCTTTCTCCATCCCTGTTTCTCGATGTCATTCGCGTTTCTCAGTCCCTTTTATGCGACTCTTTTCTCGATTGTGTTTCTCGAGATCGAAATACAGTGGCTAAGGGTGGTCGAGTCGACAACGTTAGAAAAGCTGGATTGATGCCAGGAAAGGTATCCCCGGAGGACATGTCGATTTCGATGTCTTCCTTCGTGAGCTCACCTCTGCCGCTAGTTTTCTCTTCTTTCTTTGCGTTCAACCGTTTGCTCAAGCCGTGATCAAAACACCGATCTATTCCACACAATCCGCTATCTTCGATGAATTATTCGTTCGTCCGTAGGCCATGGTCATACGAGAAGGATTAACAAGATTCGTGAAAACGAAAGGCATGTATTTGAAGGTCGAGGATGATTTTCTATGTGATAGGAAAAAGATGAGTAGAGATTGGATAAGAGAGCATGAATGAAATTTTGAATTATTCTCTATGCGTTTTAGCATAGTTTTAAGAAGTTATTAAATATATCAGATATATAAACTTGCAGAAAACAATGCCGACATTAGCAAAGATAATTTATATTTCTTTGTTTCGCTATAAAGAAACTGATAAAGTCGTGGAACAAGTTGTTAACATTCTTCGAGGACAGTTCATTATAGGATCGGGTCTTTAACCTGCATATCTTCTGTGATACTTGCGGCTAGGTCGCAATACCGACATGCTTTTGTCAACTGATAAGGTGAAGAGCTGTTGAATTGTTCGCCGACCAGATATTGATAACGAAACCAAGTAACTACGCTCATAGGATTCTAATATCGCATGTAACTTGATACGAACAAGGAGGAAAGCCAGCAGAGAGTCACGAACACGTATCGCGGATAAAAGGTTTCAAGATGTTCCCGGAACAGCGGCTTTCGCAGATCTATATTACGATTAAGGTTAACGGAGCAAGATGTAATTCTCTGTAATTGAAAGTTCTTTCGATTATAAAAGGTAATAGGGTTTCTACAAATTTTTTTTATATTAGAACGAAGCAGATAGTATAATTATCTTCCGTCTCATACGATTTCTCACACGAATTTCTTAGAATATATTATAATCGATTTCCAAAATTTCCACGAAATTTTCCTAAATCGAAATAAAGCAAGCCAACCATTTTCTCTTTCGTACAGCTTCTAACGCAAATCCATCTATTTTCCCCGTGAAAATTGTATGAAAAGCTTCCACGAGGATACTTTAGACATCAACGACATCCGGTCAAATTACAACGATCGTCGATCCCTTAGCTTTCTTGGCATGACGTTATTCGTGCCACCCTTACTTACTTTCTATTCACTTATTCACAGTGCATGAAACAGCTTTATTTCCATAAAAAGTCATGAAACAAGATTTCACAGAGTTAGGAGCCGATAGATGGGTCGCGTTTTTCTCCACCCGACAAAACGTCAAAATGCAACGTTGTCGGATTTCTGTCGCAATTGCAAACCCGCTCTTTCCTTTTTTTATGTCTCTCCAACTTAAGGTCGTGAGTACGAGGAAGTCTTCGAAGACGAAACGCTTGAGAAACGCGATTGTAGGCTGTATGCGAAACGCTCGAGGAAACTACGACGTAATATACCTTTCGTAGCTAGAGAAAATCGTTGTTCTTCTCAGTCCCGTACTTTCTTTCGATGGTCTTCCCTGTTGGATCATGTTGTTTCCGCGAAAAAATGGCGGTATAACTTCTTAGTCACCGGAAAGATCGCTTTTGCTTGGCTCCACGCCGACGATTGTGACTCGGAACAATCAAACCGTTCTCCGTATTTCTACTTGTTTAAATCAAATTCGGAGGTTGGAAGAAGGGGGGTTAGGTTATAAAGTATTTTGAGAACAATTTCTTTATTCAAAGGTACCTTGTTTGGTGGGTAAAGAGCTTTCTACGATTAATTTTAATAAACGTTTCGGTTTCAGAACACGCCCGAACAGCAAATCAGACGTATATAACAGTAGCAACGGGAAAAATTCGTAAAACACAACATCTCTACGTACACGTGTACTTTTACTCGACAAACCGATCCGTACGATGCTTTGTCTCGAACTTCTGTTACAATGAAGAAACGAGTTCTTTAAATCCATCGTTTCCAATCGTCAACTGTTCGCCATTGCTCGCGACTCCTAACGTGCAGAAAGCACGAATCTATCTCAGCGTCCCAACCCCTGAAGCCAAGCTATCTATCGTACCCTGACCATCCGCAAGCTGTCCTCTTTTCTCTTCGAAAGAAAGCATCTTCCCATAACGAACAGCCAACCCATCTACCCCTCTATCTCTACTACTCTCTGTCTCAACTCCCTCCTTTCGATTCGTTGGCGAAGTTCGTCGTCAGACGAGGTCGAAGAAGCAAGACGAAAGCAGTTAAGGAAGACGACATAAACAAGGATGGTTTGCGAATAAAAAAAAAAGAGAGAAAGCCCTCGAACTGGCCGTGGTAACCGGGCCCGGAGCAGGAGAACGGAGAAGCAAGACTCAACGATGCGGAGGAGTGCATGATCCGCGGGATAGTTGAAGGGGTTGAAAGAGTAGTAGGACGAGAGGGGAGCAGGTAGGAGCTGGGATGCGGGGTTGGGTGAGCGGTGTGCATTGAACCCAGACCGGTATCGAGCTGCCCACCCACCCATCCACCCTTTTCTCTCTACCCCGGCCTCCTCCCTCTCTCTCCTTCTCTCTCTCTCTCTCTTTCTCTCTCTCTCTCTCTATATATATATATTTCTCCCACCCTCTTTTTTCTGTAGTCACACCTACACATCATCTAACTTGCACGTATATAACAGCATCGAATCGGTGCGCCGCTGTTGCTGCTGGCAGCAGCAGCCGCTGCTGATGCTGTCGCTCACTGTATGTATGTCCCGGACCTGCCTCAACGCGAGTCGCATTGCGCAGCTGGGGAGTGTTTACTATTTTCGCGCGTGCGCAATACTGCGACCACCCCCTGATTCATGCGTACGCGTGACAACGGGTCGGATGGAGGTGGAGGTCGAATGGAGATGGTGGATGTTGGTGGTGGGTCCGGGCCGGTGGCAGGGATGACGCATACGAGCGTACGCTCGCGGGCCAGTAGGTGGGGGCATAGGGAAGATATATAGGAGAAAACGGGGAAATGGTAGCGCGGTAGCGGGGTCATAGAGGAGAGGTGCAACCACCGTGTTCTGCCGAGGTGGGGACGGCCGAGTGAGTGGCCACGTGGTGGGGCCGGACGGTGCATTTGACGGCGAGGTGCATTCCAGGTGGGGAATTCCCCGGCGACGCTTTATGCCACGTAACCTACACCCTGCCTGCCTGTCTGCCTACCGTGAGTGCAACGGTGCAACGGCGGGAGAGAAAGTGCAGCGGATGCGACGACACTGGACCCCCGCGAGGGTCGAACGATTAATGATCGTTCTTCTCCCCGCAACTTCTCCCTTCGTTGTTCCTGCTGCTGGCGTTGTCCTTCCTACTTCCACTTTCTTTAGATAGGCCTGGTGTCGACGATTTGGTGGTGGATTTGGATGAGATTAGGATGCGTAATGTATGTAGCTTTAGGAATTAAGATTGTATCGGCACTATTCGCTTGCGAATGTATTATTGCTGCAAGCATATCTGTCATAGTTTAGACGTTCTCTTGTCTTTCTCTTCATTTTTTTTGTTTCGAAGGTAAGAAAGAAGAGTATTGTACGGTTTATGAACATTAGCAGTGGAAATCAGTAAGTATCTCGTTCCAGCGAGTACTACGGAAAGTACCAAGTATGTTTTAAAGTAAATTCGAACACACGTAAATCGATACACATCTAAATCAAACTGACCTCAAACTAACGTGGTTATCCGATGTTGGTATTTTGGGATTCGCCGATCCTGTATTTCCATTCCTCATTACTCAAACATCGTACATCATAAATACACTAGAAATGAACGCGCCATGTATAAAAATATTCGAAGTATTGTAGAAATTGGTTCTACAATATAGAACTAAAATATAAAAAGTATCTGCTGGTATAGTAGCGCAGATAACGAAGGTATTGAAATGTAACTGGGTTAGTTTTTCCTCAGATGCATAGTTAACGAGTAAAAAGGCGAACGACATTTCATATGCCGGGGTTAAGAGACTGAAGGATGTCGCCGGGGTTAACCGCGACCGTTCGGCCGTCTTCGAAGATATATACGTCTTAACGTTTTTCCACACCGCCTAGCTTGGTCGAGCGAGCTTTACGGTCTTTAAGGTTTCCCGCGTTCAAGGTGAGAGAACTGGGCGTATCTTATCGTAGCCATGCATCGGCATAGTGCGCGGCTTGGTTGTTCGACGAGCCGTGAAATTGTCGACGAAAGCACGATATGGTGTCGATCGACGTTCAACGGCTGCGTTTACGTGGCCGAATCGACTAATACGACTGGCACGACGGTGAAAGTGAACCGAGGGAAGGCGAAAACTGTGAAGGGAAACGAAGAACCGTTGTTGTACGTTCATTGACGCGTGAATATGTTTTGTATGAAAATGTAATGCCCGTATAGTCCTTATATTTCCTTGAAACATTACCTAATATTTGAAATTTCGATGAAAAAGAAAAAAAGGATTACGAAAGGATCGCTTTTTCCCCATACCAGAATTAAAAAAATTTTCGTGATTTTTACATTACGGTATGCGAATGTACATTAGTATGTATAGTTGAACGCATCTGCAGACTCGTGCACTACGAGGTTCGTCTTTACGACATTTAACACTCCATCTAATCGTTTTGTAATTGTACTATTCGGGACAATTAAAGGATCGTTTGATGGAATGACTTTACCGACCAGTGAAGTGAACAATATCCACTTGGAAATTGCTTCGGTATAAATATACATATGTGTAGCTCAATAACTTCACAGATATATCATATGTATTGGATATTTCTTGTAATATGGGTAATATCAGTTGTACCAGTATT
The DNA here is from genome assembly GCF_014825855.1 of Bombus pyrosoma. NCBI lineage: Eukaryota > Metazoa > Arthropoda > Insecta > Hymenoptera > Apidae > Bombus > Bombus pyrosoma. The sequence goes on along the minus strand of NC_057772.1, from coordinate 16,386,968 downwards.
TCGACATGTACATATTTACACTATTGTACTATAGATAATCGTGACATTTTAAAAATTCGTTAATTTATCATCCCAACTCCATCTTGAACTCTGTATTATCACAAAATTATTCTAATTCTTATCTATATATAAAAACACATGGAATGTAAATTGTATCACAAGGAATAAGAAGTTAGCTTCTCGGAAGAAACGCTACCGTAAAGCTCTATTTACAGATTTCTCTTCAAGAAATACCACATCGAAATTCTCTCACGTAGATGCACGTACTTAACAGCCTGTGATCAGTGGGTTTAACGCCGTCTGCCGTCAGATGTGCACCAAGGCTATCATAAAAGGAACAACAGAGGGAACAACAGAAAACTTTTACCACGCTCGTCATGTTCATTCGACCCTTCGGACTATCATTCGCAGTCCATGAAATCTGAAACCAAAGAAATTTCGATACAATGTACGAGTATGGTACAAATTTCCTGATCTAAATTTCCGTGGCTGTCCAGGAAAAATTTCACAGTCAGTAGTACGGATCGCGTTATTATTACACTTATTTATTTCTGAGACCTATCGTTGGTCAAGTCACTTGAGTTGAATTAACTTGACTTAAAATTCGTATTTACACGAGTCAAAATGACTTGAAGCCATTTACATTCAAGTAGCCAGATTTCAAGCGAATATGTAGTGACATATGTAATTAGCATATTAGCTAAAGTCAATTCGAGTTATGAAATCGATGTTAACAACCGGAGAACTAGGAACGACATTGCTAGATATAGAAGTTAACATAGAGGAAAAAAGAATCCGTAATAATTTTAATAGTTGCGCGAAACTGTACCATAATTTTGTAGAATATATATTTCTTTTGAATCTAAATTGCAATTTCAATCTGAAACGTGTTTGCGCGACTTTTTCGACTGGTTGATGGTGGATCGTGTGTTTCCGAGGCGGGCGTTAAAAACAAGCCAGCGTTACATAACCGCCGCGCTCGCCACGTAGTCCGACGACCTTCCTCTATGGAAAGGATGGATCTGAAATAGCAACGACCCGAATATGGGTCAGCATGCATTGTGGCGCGACCCTCTTCACGCAGAGCGCCGCTGCAGCGCGCACAAGCGGCTTTTACGCTCGCAAAAATAGACGCTTTGTCAGACTCTCTCTCTTTCTAGGCGGCTCGGCGCATCGCGCGACGATCGTGCGATTGTCTGAAATCGCGGCTCGTTACTCAAATGGCCTTTCTTGTTTCCCGACTGTGTCACGCAGTTTGTACACATTTTTCCACTGTCTTCGTTTCTCTTTCTTTCTTTTTTCTTTTCTCTTCTTCAGTTTCCCTTATAGGAATGGAACGGCAATACGCCCACCGTTAAAATTATATCTACTAAAATTTTATAAAATTTGCAGTTTACTTGTAAGTTACCATTGTAAATTACCGTTACTACGATTTAAGTTTTTAATGCAAAGTACATTTTACTACCAATTTTCAATCACGTAAATATTAGCTGTTCGGTAACAATTTACATTTTTGTGAAGCATTATAATTAGGAACCCGATAAAGGCTTTTACTTGTGATATATGAATAAGGTATATAACGAATACCGAATGCCATTTCGTGTAAATACGTCTGTAACATTTTTCCAATTATTACGTTAAATGGATCGAAAATCGCTATGTTAGAAAATGATAAAGCGAAGCGAAAGTTGAAGCACTTGGTTCGCAAACAACGACAGATTCTCAGACTGGTATTTCTCGTTGCGTTCGTTTGACCAAAGGAAGCTTCTCATGCAGCAAATCGCATGCTACATTTTCACGTACTAAAGACTCTTTAAAAGTCGTGACGTACGGAATGAAACGCGGGCAAAGAAGAAGAGGAAAGAGAAAGAAGGTAGAATGAAAGAGGATTGACATTGTAAAAACGAGGCAACCGAAAATGCATCTCTGTGGACCGTGTGCTCTGATCGAAGTAGGTCGCAAAATATTCTATTACTCGGTAGAGTTCGATTTCGATCCTCGCGTTTATCGCAATATAACTATCTCGTTCGGCGTTATCAACGAAACAGCAGTCGTACCGGAAAGCTCTTTGACAACCATGCTTCGTACCTTCCATATATGTTTCGCGAGTTAAAAATTATACAACCAGAAAATATTTCAAACTTCCTGTCATCTAAATTGTCACTATGATTAGAAAGATTAGTAATATTATATATGTTTTGATATTTAGATAATCTATAAATCTGTACGCTTTCAATTTCAATCAATTGTACTACCAAGATTAAGATTAAGATTGCATGAAACAAAGGGATAAAAGGGATGATACGTTTTCAGATTCTTTTTGATATCCACAATATTGATATTCACAATGAAGTCAAATGTCCAAATTGATACGCAAAAGCAAAAAATAGTATGGAGTGATTTGTGTAATCTGTAATGGATTCACCTGCCTCTTGATCACCGAAATCAGTTAGATCGAAGAAGAAAACACAAAAGTTGCCGAATTTAATTGGTTTAACCTTAAGCCTGTAAATGTACTTGCCGTTCATAAATTATCAACGACATCCCGTTCTTATCCCCGTGGAAAGTTCAAAGAGATACGTTTCGTCCTCGCTTCAACGAATCCACGACACACTTTTGCCATCCCAGAAAATTCCCTGTAGCCGTGAAAGAAGTAAAGTCCTGGTATTCGAAGCGGAGATATAGGAACAGAAAGGAGGATAAAGGGAAAGGAAGGGTAGTTGTATTCGAAGGAAGGACTCGCGTAGCGAAAGGACGGAGAAAGCGCAAAAGAAAGAGCTCCTCCAAGAGATTTTCGATAAAAGAGTCGAACTCTGGGGGTGGATAAGCGCGTCTATAGCCAGTTAGGGTAGGTCGCGGTCTATTTTTACGTGTGCTCGCCGTACTCTCGAGTTTTATCGATTCGAAATTCCACTGAACCGTACGTCACCGTTGATAAACAGGTTATTTATCGATGCGAAGATTACACTTCGCGTGAATCTCTTGATCCCTTACCGATCACTATCGCCGATTGAATTGAAATTTAATTTCTTACACGCTGCCACGTGTAACGTTCAACGGAAAGGTGATAATATTTCAAAATTGGTTTCAATTTTCTTTTCTACCGTTTTCTTCCTTTTTCTTTTTTCTCGGGATAGAGAAAGAGAGTGTGAGAGCGGAGAATAATAATTTCTAACTATTTATCATCGCTAATCGTCAATTTTTTCGTCAGTTTTTCGTTCACACGGATCGAACCGTCCTGACCATTTCACTGGTGATTTCGCAGGTAAAATTTCCGGTACATCGGATTTCCTAAAACCAGTAACTCGTCCTATCCATAGAGTTGTTTTAGAAGCGCGCAATACGAATTTCGTGCAGCGCGAACCTAGCGTCTGACATTCTTGTTCCCATTGTAAATGGTAAACCGAAGGCACTTAGGTTATACGGGATTCTTTTTTGACTCGCTCTAGAAAGTAAGCTAAAAGAACAGAGAGTACGGAGAACACTCGGTTGAAAAACGGGGAGCGAAGGGCATACTCCGGAACAGTTTACGCGCGCACGGAGCATCGATGAACGTCAGTAAAGAAGAAAGAAAACGAGGCGGAAGGAGAGATTCATCGGATACATCCGTGGGTGAAGGGAAAGGGAGGGAAAACGTGTGGACGTGAACAGTGTGGAGGGCTGGTGGAGAAGCGGTGAGACACGTGACGGAGGGGGAAAGAAGAAGAGAGTGAGAGTGAGTCAAACGGAAGAGAGAAAAGGGGCAGACAAGGTAGGAGGGATATTGGGGTAGGTCGGACTGTCGGACGAAAGTACCGAGAGAGCATTGCCTGATGGTCGTACGGGTGGGGAGTATGGGAGGAGGTTGGCGTGCAACGAGGTGGTGGAACAGGAGGTGGAACACGACAGAAACGGAGGAGAAGCAGTGCGAAGCGAAGAGAAGGAAAGAGGGAGGTAGTTGGCATTTCGAGGGAGTCGAAGGAGGATGGAGGAAGAGAGGTAGCACTGGGATACCTCGGCGGAGGGTTGGAGCTTGAGGGGAGTCAGCGTTCCTCAACCTTTGCCCCAGAATGCCCCTCATAATACTGATATGCGACGCTTCGAATCCGTTAATCGTGCATCGTTCGTAGTCTCGACGTGACCGTACACGACGATCCGAGCGAGTGGCCGCGGTGCCACTGTAATTTACTTCGTTCCACGAATATTTATGCCCCGAAACAAGCGGCAGTTAAATTCGCGATCAACTAACAACGACTTCCGCTCGCCGCTAGAGATTGATCCCCGAGGTCTCCAGGGTCCTCCGGAATGCTCGCTTCGTTGCGAGAGGACTGATTTAAGAGACTTGAACAGGCTTGTTCGTTCGGGTGAGACCAACGATACGATGTATATCAGAGAGATATACATGCATACTTACATATGCATTTATAGATTATCTATGACACTTTGTAAAGAAAGTAACACACTTGTGATATTTTTCAACATATCGTAAAAATGTAACAGTTGTTTGCGCCTCTCTGAGGTTCGCTAAAAACAGACGGTTGGTGGATATTTCTAACTTTTAATTGCCTATACTATCGGATATGTATAGGCAATTAACAGACGATGTTCAGGGATCTTTCAAAAAACGTATCGCAACCGTATCTAAGGTGAAAGTCAATCGGAGCTAGATACATTCGTACTTGGTCGGCAAGTTTGAACAGTCGCCAGGCTCGTCCATGGCTGCGACGTGAAATCGCCGCGCGTGGCAAATACGCCGGTGCAAGCAGATAAAACGTAACGTGCTTGGTTGGTCGGTTATCTTCGATCGGGTGTGACCCAAAAACGTACCGCGGAATAGGTTACTGGAAACTATCCTCTGGTTGCTGTCAACACGTGCGACAGCAGCTTCGTCTTCGTGGCACGATCATTCCATGGACTGTGTTTATCAGATGCCACGGAGGTTGTCTCGTTTTCTTCAACGTCTACCGAAATATCGTCTAGATAAATCCTTGAGGGGTCGCATAATTGTATCTCGAGCGATAAAGAAAATCTGAATAAAATTATATGACTCTGATTCTATCGTTTTATAAAAGACCATTACTATTGAGAATAACGTATTCGAATTAATTAAGTTTACCTATATTTTTTTTAGAATTGTAGTGCACCTTGAAAGGACGAAATTAGAAATAGCATTACCTATATACAATAGTAACTGTGGTTCTCTTTGCAAAAAAAGGCAACAATTGGAAAAATTTTCAATTCGCTTAATACCGTTAAGCATAGATATCATCGATATTCAATAATCAGACTAGATTGGACGATGCTGTATACTCGGAAATGTTACGCATAAAACTACGTTTGAACACAAGTATGGCAAAATCAAACATAATTATACATTGTATAATATAAAAAATATTTTGTGAAATAAATAAATCGTACGAACGACAAAATACCGCAGGATATCTTACCCCTGGTGGGCTGCGCACGCGAAAGTGTTAATTCTCCTTGGTGCAACGTGGAAAGGGTAATTTATTGCTGCAATTACTACACTCAATAGTCGTTATTCGCAGGGCGAAATGCTAATGTCATCCTGAATTTATCCATACCACCCCTACCTTTCCGCTTACCTACCTCCCCCCTTCCACCTCTTTATCTCGATTCTCTTCATCGGCCTGCTGTTCTTTCGTTTGCAGCATGTCAGTGCACATGGCGCGTCCTTTGATCTGTACATACTTGCATAACGAAATGCGTCCAAGCTCGATCACATCTTTTCTCTCCTTTTGTCCGCTTCGTCGAATGTGCATCACATGGGCGCCAAAGGTTACACGTGACCACTCCCAACAGGTAGCATTCGCTTTTCGCCTGCTTCTTTTCTCCGTTCTCTCTTGCTCGATCAAAGGCTAGGTAAAACGAAAGGATAGAGGAGGTGGCGAAGAAACAAACGACGATGAAAATATATGGTTCAGTTCGCAGGAAGGGTAATGCGATTGAAAGTCGATGGAGAAAAATGATAAAAATAGTGGGAGGATTTATCGTGGGTATTTTTAGAATCGGAGACGGGGATGCTTTTAGTTTCAGGCTATTTGCGGTGGATCAACGAGTTTTATCTATCTTTGCGTGCTGAACAACGTGTATCGTCAAAATATACAATTACAACAAGCGCAAGATTTTGCTCGTGTGTATATTTATACGACTTATCACAATTCTATCGATTCTGATTTAATACCAAAGCGAGGATTGTGTCCTCCAGATTAAAGTTTAGTTTCATTTGAACGTCGTAGGTCATCAATGACGCACAGCGTGTTGAGTAAGACGTAAAATCGAAAGCTTTATTAACCTCTATGTCGTCAATATCTCCGACAATGTCTCGCAAAATTGATCAAAATGATCCAAATGCAGAAGTAATAAATATCAAACGGACGAACAAGCGGAACATCGTTCGAAATCTACTTCGTAAAAAATCCTACTTGCAGGTTGGCTCTATTCGGCAGGAACTCCCTATCCAACCGATCGTTTCATAAATACTGGTCGTTAACAAGGGAGTTAATATAATCCTGTAGGAGCAGCTTCGTTCAACTGTCAGGAACAAGCTCCTCGAGTAGCATCGTGAACTCGATCCACCCTGATCGAAAACAACGATGGCTGTTGTGTTCTCATTGTCAGTGAAAAACAAGCGAGAGAGTAGCCGTGAAACGACGCCTCTCCCGCTGCGAAACCGGGAAAAAAAGGCGGATGTTTTCCACGCAGCGCAGCGTCGCGCTTCCAATCCAAGGTCTAACCTCCTGTGGCCGCTTCGAGAATCGTGTGGAAGGTTTCGAAGCGGGGATACCGTCGAATCGGAGGGACAGAGGAACGGCGAATAAACGAAGAGAACCAGTCTAATCGACAGAGACAAAGAGAACAAGGAAGGAACGGAGATAGAGGATAGGTGCGCGCGCGTGTGAGAGAAAGAGAGCGAGAGAGGGTGGGAGAACGCTGGAAAACGGACAGGCAGTGAGCGAACCGTGGCGCTGTGACGACTGACCCAGTTACTCGGCGAAGGTAATGACCGATACTACACCTAACCCTCCTCCCTTCCGCCCCGTCGCACGCTCCAACCCTTCCCCGCCCCGCTCGACTGCACGTACATACACGACTCGTTCTCGGTGCATCGGGCCGCAGCCTGTGCGTGTCTGCGTGCCTGCCGCATGCAACTCTCCACGGGTCAGGATAGGTTCAGGGATGGATTCGCTCGCCTAGTCGCCCTGATTTTCCCAACCGTGTCCCAGGGATGCTTTCGAAGACGGTCGCTCTAGCTGAGATGAAAATCCCTGTGACTTGAAATCTATATGGGAGAGTATATTTGTCTATGAATGTAAATTTATATAGGTGTATCTAGGGCTGAAAATTTGGTTGGCGCGGGAAGGGATGTTTAGACAGCCTAACAATTTTCATTGCATGTTGTGTTTACGAGGGATTTTCTGCAGGTCGATAAAAAGGTCTGTTCTGGAGGTCGAAATTTGCCCGACGAATGTCTCATGGAGCAGCGGGCGACGTGCGATTGGTTTCGGGACGCTGACGACGGCCCCTTCGATTTAGGTCGCTCGATCATGGGGTTGTGTACGGAGTGCTTGAACTTGGAACGAAGTTTAAGTGTACGCTCGACAGTCGAATATGAGGGATACGTTGAATGTAGGTTATAGGGAGTTTTGTCGTTACGTCGGATTGGAATTATGGTAGTAATTAGTGATACTAATAGTTTTTAATCATTTATTTACCTTGTTTCTGTAAGGCCGTGGAAAATATTCTTATTATCCTTAGGAAGTCCCAGTTTTTGTAATTAATTAATGCGCGACTTTTATTGAATATATAAATCGTGTTTTTATAAAATATCCAGTACTGCAGCTAATGATTCTGATTTTTAATATGGAATCTAATCTGATGGAATTTATCTTGCGATAAAGTTATATTCAATGAATATCGTTATTATACGATACGCAGACTGAGAAGTTTCTGGAATCGCGCCACTAACAGTTGCTTCGTTTGTTATCGCTATTGTCATTCCGGGAACTTTTCGATCTGCCCTTGTGAAGAGAAGAAAGGTATATTTATATAAAGATCTGCCCAAAGTATCCACATGCTTAGACAACTATCGATAGAACGAAACTATCCAAAGAGCTATATATAAGACAGATACAGGAAAAAATCTGTTTGTAAAAATGTAATTCGAAATAAAATCCAAATTGTTTGTACCCCAGCTTGCCAAGAATTCAAGAAAAACGTCAACTGAAGGTAACGAAATTGAAAACACGAAGTAGAAGCTAATTTATAAATCGCAATCGGTAAATTTAAAAAGTACAAAAATATCAGCAGAAACACGATTGTCAGAAATATGCAGATATATGAAGTATAAAAATGTGGAAAATATTAGCGGAAGAAAGGATTGAGTTGGGCGCTACGCGATGCGAGACGACGAGAAAGCTAAGGATATCGTGATGTTTGGCGCAACGCTCGTGCGCAACATAGCGTTCCATCGGCGAGGGGAGCGGGACTTTTAAGAATATGTAACGCGGTAGCATGAATTACCACTACGACAAGAAGGTGTCGTGCATATTAGAGGAAGGCCAATTACATACTTCGGAATATAGGACGAAGTTATTGAAGTTTTTATTATGTTACGCAATGCATTTTCCTTCGCTTTCAGAAACGTTCGCGTTCGGTATGGCGTTCGCGTTCATTCTCTATCCGCGCGAGCCGTTTATTTTTCAAGCTAACTAGACGCATGCTCGTTCGGTAGGTCTTTTTTTCTATTCGCGGCTCGATCGGCGTGTATTAATCTATGTAATAGGTGGGACGTGCAAAAGAGAAGAAACCCGGTGCATTATCTTGTTGACATGGCTCGTTCGTTCCACGCTTGTAAACACGTCGACTGTTGCATTAAAAGTTCGTGATAACGAGTAATAACGCGCGCTCGTACATGCTACGCTTTTGTCGCGTTTACGTTCCTCCTTGAACGTCGCTCTTCGCGTTTAATCAGCTCTTTCCGTTTGGGTTATCACAAATAACTGACTGTTTGATTCCTCTTTGTAAGTTTACGTATCTCTTGCGTGGCGTCTCTCCCTACAGGACGTTTCACGAAAGTCGGTACATATCGTTTAAACGATTTAAGATATGGAGGAAGGAAGATATGCGGAACTAATTGGGTTTAGAGTTCAGATGTTTCGAGTTTCTTTATCGCTGTTGTACGACGTTTCAGCGCGTACAAGTGCTATATAACATATTATAATTTTGTACAATTATGTTAAATACATGTTAAATACGTGTCAAGATAAAATTGATTTTTTATTAAATAACAACGGTTCTTTCTTTAACTCTTTATCGCAGAACCAATTTCACGCTTACACCTTCCTTGCAGCAACTTTTAATCGTGTTACCTCCGTTCTTTTATACTCGAAACTCGTGCGCTATTTCTATGTCAAAACGAGGCATTGAATAGAAGATAAAAAGGGGACATAACATGAAAACAGGGAAAAGAAAGGAAACACACTGTGCTATGATAAAGAGAGGTACTCGGTTACGGGGCAACGTATTCGCAGCTCGCGAGCGTGCACAAGTGCAAAACTCGAGGCTTCAGAGCGTAGAGTTCACGCCATCGAACCCTCCTCGCTTTCCAAACGGCGCGGCGCGCGGTTCAACGCAAAAGGGTCCGTTCTCGTACACACGATGTGCACGCTCTACTTGCGAGCCGATTGACGGAGGGCTCTCCTCTCTTCGTGGCCCGATGGAGAAACGCGATGATGCGGATGACGGGAACTCTATGCTTCGCACACTCTCTTTCTTTTTCTCTCTGCATTCCCTGTCATGCAAGAAATTTCTCCTCGAAGATCGCTTTCGTTTTTGTCGAAGCTCGACCTGCCTGCAGCTATCATTCGTTGAATAACTGGTCTCGTGCTGTTCCGGGGTATAGTATGCGATGAATATCAATGGAAATGTTTGCCCGGTGTTGTTAGATGTAATAAGGTCGAATCGTCAGTATTTGATTTACTAAGGAGACAATAATTAACAACGATAATTATTATGTTTATACGCAAGGGGACTTTTTACGCTTTGCTAAATGATTTTCGTTTCTCTTTCTCTTGTTTAATTGTGAAATATCATCGTCACAATTTTCGTGAAAAACAAAATCATTATAGTAAGAAATAGGCATAGTGGAAAACAAATATTTATATACTTTTTTTATACTTTGGATAATGTTTGGGATTACGAAATTATCGGTTGATGCACATGCGTGTTTCGCGAAATATATGTATTACTGTAAATGATACATCTACCATTATATCCTTGTCAGAATGTCTCGTATTATATGATCGTACGTACGGTCTTATACATACACTGTTGTATTCAATGAACTTTTTGTATGCATCGTATGAATGAATTTCTCATTCGTTCGACATTTCTCTATAGCAAATGTTTGCAACGGTATAAAGTATAGAATATATTTAGGATACAATGTTAATTTTTTCGTATATATAACGTACATAAAATTAGAATACTTTAACTAATGTTAATACATAACGATAGCAATAGAATTGAATAACTTTTTTCTTAGAATTAAGGGTTGCTACGAAAATTGTTGTTTATATTTTTCATTGATTCATTCATAATTTTCATTCTTATCATCCCTTCGGTTTCAAGCTCGTTGCGCTCGTTACGAAATAAACGCATAGACTGGAAGAATAAATAGACAAAGTTGTGGCGTTCGCGGCCTTTCGTTTTCCTTCTGTCGGTTAAGGCCGTCGAGAGGATATTATGCAGTGATTCATAATCTCATGCAAGGAAAAAAGTCATTGCTCGTGCACTGTACAGAACCAGCTTCGTTCAGCCGTGTAAAAGGCAGAGCCTCGACCAGAAAATAACGCGAGTAGTTAGAGCGACAACGGAATCCACCTAGTCATTTTTATTCTCCTGTTTCGTACAACGAGACCACCGCGCCATCCTTAACCATATACATACGCGTATCGTGTATCGGTACCAATAACCAATAAGGTAACTGCTAATACATATGTATTTCTATATTGAACTACGAACTATCTTCGATCGGATAAATGGTTATTATCTATTACTACCGTTTTTTGTTCTATTATTCGAAAGCAGCGCAAAATTACTTGTAATATCCACAAAGAAATATCGCTCGAATTAACTAATAAATAAATAGGTACAAATAAAAAAGGAAAACAACGAAAAGAAAATAACAACAACAACAACAACAATAATAATAATAATTTTAAAAATTACACGGACGTAACGTGCCACGAATTTGTCAAGATTTCGGTTAGGTTCCCTTCCGTGAGAAGCTGGAAGTCGTGCTCGCGGAGCCACGAGGAGGCGTCTAGCAACTACCGGTCTGTTTACGCCGGACGCGCGGTCGAAGTTTAACGAAGATCTGGGTCAAGTGATGTTTGGAATCCTTGAATCTCGAGAGAACGAGCAGCCAGCAAGGAAAAAACGTTCACCTAGAAAAATAAGAGAGCCGCTTCATAGGCAAAGAACGTTACGGCGGCCTCGGTATGCGCGCGCGTTAACCGAGCTCGGTTACAGAATACAGAACATCCACAACGGACATTGATACACGGATCTTTTTCGGATGCGTTTTAGCCAGGGAACGTAGAATAAGAATTTCTCGCGTGGCTGCAACTTGCTCCCCGGCTGTAGGCCACAGTCAAGATGTACTTTACTCTTTCCTATCGCGAGCACCGGATGGAAACAGCGGAGAACAAAAAGGGAACAGCAATAGTCGCGATCGTAGTATTCGCAATTCGATGGCGTTCCCAATCTCTCTGTTTCGAAGTTTGATAAGCGCTTTGTAAGCTGCCGAACGGCAGCCACTCTCTTCGGCAGAAAGAAAATTGTGTGGTAGAGTTTCCTATATAGCGTAACGTGACTAAGCAATTGGATGGAGTTTTGAAACGATCGGAGATAAACAGAATTGTAAAAAGGCGTAAAAAGATTAAAATATCGAGTTATCACCTATGAAGACTTCTTGTTTCAGAACGCCAATAGATAAATCAGTGTTACCAGTTTTCTGATGGATATATCGTAATAATACACCTCTCAACCGAAACAGTCAATTATACCGATATCATTAAAACATTTACCGAAAATTTTCTCCCTTGTATTTTATATCCGAACTTTACTTTGTAATTCATTTTCAATGAAATCATTCTATTTTCGAAAGAATTCATTCATCCGATCGTCGGAGACCGCCGTTCATTCATTACCACCGAAAGATTTCTTTACGCAAGTATACTGCCCGCGTATATTCGACGATAACAATCCCACATGGTCTGCACTAGATCTTGAGCACTTTCAATGACAAGAGGCGAGACATCGCGTTGCCTCTGGTTCGCATTCCGCGAAATCGCTGCCCAACTCGTTTGCGTTAAGCCTCCGACGCGATAAACAGAAGTAGGTCGTTTAAAAATTCGCCGATACCTCGGAAACTAGGTGGAAAAATGGCGGTGAGATAGCGCACGCCTCAGGCCAGCGGCAGATAGAGTGGAACCAGTAGGGCCAGCTTATGTAACCGAACGCCGCGTCGCGTTGGAAGAACGCGCGCGCGCTTCTTCATGCTATCTCTTTCTCGCCATAATCGCCAGGGATATTTCCGTCACGCGCGGTACAGGGCACAGCCGACCTTCCGATGCAAAGACGCGAATCACGCTTGGCTGAATCGCGTTACTTGCGCTCCTAAAGCATCCACCAGACCGAAATACAGTCTCTGACAAGGAACGCTATTCAATTAATCGTGAAATCGCATAAATTTTTTCAAATAAATCGAAATGTATGCTGCAAAAAATATTAAAAAAAAAAAAAATGCTACTGGTATTTAATTTGAACCATAATATGGGAAGAACGTGATAAGTCACATCTTTCATATTTTTACAGGAAAGCAATTTTAAAATTCAGTACGCTGTCCAATGTTTCTGAGATTCTAAAAACGATTATAGTCTTAACGAGGTTTGATGATACATACTGTTAACGATTGAAACGTCGAGGTGATAAACGATCTGGGTAAGTGTCGACGGTGATGATTTTCCGCGTAAACAAAAAACACGTGTTTGTTAATTTCGGCACTTACATACATCGTTTGTCATTCGGATGATATCAACTTTCATCGTTTACTACATTGTAAATTTACTTAGCTAGAAAATAAAGAACGAATCGCTAAATAGTATTCATATCGTAGTCCTTAATACGAGAGGTATAATTACGATACAAAGAACAATTTGTAACGCGAACTTTTTATCGATTTCGCTCTTCTACCAAATCCAGAATCCTTTAATTTACAATAAGATGGAAACGATAATAAGAGAAGAAGGAAGGATCGCGAAAGAAAGAGATGAAACAACGGATAACTAGAATAATTAATCAAATAAGTTGTAAACGATTAAAAAAGGATATAAATGGACTGTAGGAATCCTTTTACGTTTGATCGTCAGTTCTTCTTCGAAAAGCTTTTCTATCGATGTCGGAAGGCGCGATCGGTTCTCATCGACGTGGTTTCCGGTTTACCGTAACGATCGAGCAATCTCTGGCCATCGTATAAACAACGCAGAATCGTGCGCCTAAAGTGTAGCAGCTAGCTTGTCGGGTCGATGTATTCTCGGTTGTTTATTTAGGCCAACCGAGGTGAATCGCTCGGTCGAAACTGGCATGCAGACGCGATGCCTGCGGGAAACGTACGTACAGTAGCAAACGGTGGCCGGCGAAAAACGCAGTACCTTGAAGACGATAATGGATCCCTACTGTTGCATTATCGTCGTTTAGCCAAGATCAAAGGGCCACCAATAGTTTTTCTTTTATATCGTTCAGTCAAAGACAAACTTACGCATATCTGAATGACACATTAACTTGTGATCTTAAAAATAACCTTATTTAAAAGGCATAAAAATAACCTTGTTTTAGCGGATCTTCTGCAAGCGAAATTTTATACTTAAATTTCTTTTCCACGAATGTTTATTTTTATCGAAAAAAGTTCCCAACGCGCCTAATTTTCGAATGATGCCTGAACGAATGAACAGCTATACAATGAAATAGGAACAATGATAAGCATTCCAGAATTTTCCTACGCTGTTTCCGAACGCTTAGAACAGTAAAATGCTGAACTTCGATATAAACGAGCCCGCTTCTCTACTGTCAGAGTATGGAAAAATATGTTTGCATACGAAAGGTTAATAATCGTTTTCATACTTATCATAAACATGCTTCAATCGCACATTTGTTTATCGTGAATCTAAAAATACATTGTATAAATTAAGACTTTCGTTTTTCGAGAGACTGTGTCTAACGTGACCTCTATGTTTCTAATGATATATCGAAGCAAAAAGGAAACGCGTTAACCAAACGTGTTGCACCTTGCTTCTCTTGCACGTTTGACAATAGTTTGCCGTTACAATTGTGTATATTCGAGGCATGAAATATGACCGCAGCCATAACGTACATAAACATAAAAGAACGAACGAGTATCGTTCTGACAACGCGGTAACGTTCCCAACAGGTTGCGTTTCTGTAATCGCGGCAAAACTTTTGTGAAATTGTGGTTGTTAACTAATGGCGGACGGATATTCTTATCGGCGTTGAATATTTTTTTAAACACGTTACATTCACGAAATGTGAGAGATAAAACGAAATGTAGGCTAAAGGTTGCATGGGAAAGGTTTATATATTTCGTTTTTAGGAATGGCGAATGGTACCTTGTATAATCCAGAACCCAAAAATATTCATCGAGTTTTGCACCTAATTTTCGAAAATATTCAATTCATTTCAAAATATTGAATAATATTCGATATTCATTTAAATGTTAAAAACTTGTTACTATATTTTTTAATATTACGAAAATATAGACATCTAATAAACACTAATGCAAATTCATTTTTTTATCTGGGAATCGAAGAATTTCTATCGATATAGATGTAAAAGATGTATGTTTTATAGGAGATTGATGCACAAATGTAAGTAGAGTGTAATTAGCGCGCAGTCTTTCGAAATTTTTAAGAATTCCTTGAAGTAGCTCGCAATTTTCGAAATTGAAGAATATTTTTAAATGGCTATCAAAGAAGGGGTCATTTTGCAGCATTCTAGCTGAACTTTTTAAACTGTTCAAACTCGTTCAACTGTTCAAGATCGTTTAGCTATTTAATTGCAAAAACTCAGCACTCTTGAACTTGAAATTTTGTTTGAAGGCAATCGTAAAGTGAACGTAAAAACATTCGCAAATTAAGTAGCGATACTTTCCAACTTCAAAATTATACAAATTCTGCAATCTAGAGTTTAGGACGTCGTAGCTTTGAAATGTCGAAGTCAATTCTGTAAGAGAAAATTTATTTTCTACGTTGAATATGAACATTACTCACTATTTAAGCGTTTGTCTGGTTTCTTTTGACGCAATCTTCCAAGTAGACTATGCAGAGAATGTCTGACTTCGACTTATACAAATCGACGACCTATCTTGGAAAAATAGAAGAACATGGTATCGAGCAATTTTAGTATAAATCAGTCATTTATACACATAACAAAATTGTGAAATAACTTATTTTTCTTTATTTGGTCACAGATATCTCAGCGATTTTATTTGTTTCTAAAGATTATTTTAATCTTGCACTAGAGAGGAATTTCTTTTACAAAATTAAGCAGAGTCGTTTCTTATACTGATATTAATTAATTTAAGGTAATTTTATTTGTCGTTTAACGCGTTGGCTACTTTTTGAATATTTATTGGAGTTAATAAATTAAGAAAGTGTGAAATATTAGGCTTTAACGATAAGACGAGAATGAAGCAACTGTTGGCATGAAAATACTGATTTACGGAAGCTGAAAAAAAGAATTTGTAATGAGGTTTAGTTCTAATCATATAAAAAAAAAAATATATATATATATATATATATATATATATATACACGTGTGTGTCGGTACCAGCATCAATTAGGAGTTATATTTATTATAAAGTCATATTTATTAGTGATAGTGATTAGTATTGGTGATAGCTGCTAAATGCGTCCTCACGGCTGAGGCCGCGCGTCGACTGAAGTCAACATACGCTACGGCTACGCGCATTCGCTCTTGTTCGCAACCGTCAAGTGACGGACGAGCGTCGCGTCGTACCAAAAGGATTATCAAGATTGAATAACACCGAAGTTTTAATCCAATCTTTAAACTTAATCTTTACTTGTTTTTCTTGTCTTTTTTTTAATAGACGTTGAAGCTCGTTATAAAATAATTTGTATGTAAAATCAAAATTTGTAAGAAAGTTTCATTTTCATTAATCCACGGACTAATATGCTCGGCTCAATATACACAGAATGTGCTCTTTCATGACAAGGCGTCGTATGCGTGCAAAAGAGAATCCTTGACGTTTTTTTTTGCTCGGTCAAGAATGCAATGTTCTAGTTCCCTGAAATCACACAGTGAAATGAATGCTATGGAGAATATTGTACAGAGGGAATGCAAGATGATCGTTGCTTGAACGAAATCGAAATAGTGAGAATGCGGTACAAAGTAAACGACAATTCGATAAAACGAACGTAATATTTTTTATATTCACGTATATTTCAATAATATAATTGCTGAGATAATTCTTGGGAAAAATTACGTGTCATTTTCGACGTGTTCTTTTATAGGTATGAAGCTACTTTCCTCTTAGTTTTCTCTGGAATCGAATTATCAATCGTTACAGGCAACATTCATCGGACTAAATGCAGCTATGAACAATAAGCGTAAAGTTATTTTTTCTGATCATTTTTATCGAAGTAGAATTATACAATATTTTTGATTATATTTCATTGGAATAAATTCATATGAATTTGAAGTGTATAAAGTCACGTATAAAATAATCAACGGAAATCGGTATATGCCATAAATATAATCAATTACACGAACGAATAGAAATATCGACAATTTGAAATATCGTGTTCTATATGCGATATATTTGATATCTCTGTAACGAAAAGTGACATCTAAAATCGAGAAATGTGCGTTCGAAGTGGGCATGTATTGCATTACTTGCATAGAGAATTTTCTTTAGAGAACAACTCTTTTTACGATGCTAAAAAAGCATGGTAGTTACGTTACTTCATTATGGCTGTAACGATATGAAATACTTTGTATATTTGAATAAGATTAATTGTTAATAAGAAAAACGTTATAAATTATCATCCATATATTCATTAATTTTCTGAGAAAAGTATCTTTGATCGAGCACCTTCTTTTGCGGATTGCGAAATATCGCGTTCATGCAAATATCACTTTTTTTTTCACAACATTTAATAAATTTTCCAAGATTTATAATACACGCTGTATTATATAATTATATTACGTATAGTATCCGTGGAGAAAATGCATCGATCAAATTGAAATTCGCCCTTTTTAGGCCGAAAGATAGATCGAAGGCGATTATTGTTTCGAATAGAACCGGAAAAGTAGACGAGCGGTTGTTGAGCTGGCGTTCGATCGTCATGGCGCCGGTATTATTATTACAGCCGTGTTCGAATTGGCATTAACATTCACCGATGCACTCCCTCGCCGTTTCTCGCTCTCGCTCTCGCTCTCGCTCTCGCTCTCGCTCTCGATGTATAACGGGGCGCTCGCGTCATTCGCCGTTTTCGTAACGTGACTTTGTATCATGAACTTTTCGATGACGTTTGCGCAACACTATCAGCCGGCGAGCACAAACTAAGCCTGCACGGTCGTACCGCTTGCAATGCACTTCTGCATTCGTTTCAGTCGCGTATACATGCGTCTTCGTGAGCGAGATAACAAGCTCCTGTTGCCATCTCCGTTCCGCCGCCGCGTCGCCGCTGCCGCCATGTCACCGAGGTTCTCAACCATACGAGCCTGCGAAACATCGCTGATTATTCCTTGCACCCTATCTAGGCATCTTGTATTTCTGTGTGTATGTGGTCAATGCACGACACGTTCATCGGTAAACTCTTTGTAAGTAATGTAAAAATGTAAAAAATTAATAAGCGATCATTCTGCACACCATCTTCAAAGTTTCTCAACAACGAACCGCATCGAATTATTTCTCTTTACTTACAAGCTTTGAAGATGGCGTGTAGAATGATTGCTTATTAATTTTTTACATTTCTATATCACATGCAACATCTTTTGATAAAAAATAATTCATTAATTATGAAGCTAGCAAGAAACATCATGAAATATGTACTGAACAAAACAATATTTAGTATTTTTACCAAAAACATGCATAACATCGAGAAAATTATATATGATCACAACAATCATTAGAAGAATTCTATCGTTAATAGATGTTTATTCTACGTATGAGTACTTTACGAAGTATTATTTCATGTTAATAACGTTTTCACGCTTAATGACAATGTAACTTAACCTATGTAAAGAAGAAAGGATCGTCTGTGTAACAAGAAGCAATCCAATCCTGAAATGCATTCATATAAGCAGAATACGAACAAAAATACTTTCGTTACCATCAACATTTTCTCCGTAACATTCTTCTCTTATTGCAATTAGAAAAGAGCTATGGCTTGTTCCAGTTTCGTGGACAAACCTGTATATCAGAGTCAAGAATTCTTATCTGATAGCGCTTATTACATCATTCTGACCGTTTTTTGTTGACATGCTGAGAAAAGAATAGGTTAACTCCTTTCGAGTACAATATCGACAGCGATAACTGAATTATTATTTTTTTGTGCAAGTATATGAAATAAATGTTGTTACAACATATGTGCACGAGACTTATTTCACGTATTTTTCACATATTTGTGAAATATTCAACGAAAATCGATCGAAATAAAATGCGACACGGAAGATGTGTATATTTGACGAATTCTGTAAAATCGACTGATATTATAATAAAGTGGTGTATTACGAAGATAAAGATTACAAAGAGGACCACATACACGATAAAATTGTTTAGGTAAGTTGCAAAAGACGTGCAATATTTATGGATGAAGCTTCGTTGTTTTCGTTGGAAATGACATGTGAAGGATATCTACACGACAAGAAATTTTTATTATGTGCCGTATCTTTTTTAACATAATCTCAAACCGAATCATCGACGTGTAATGGATTGATCGCTTAATTTTCCGGCGCTCCCATATCTCACATTTTCAAATCACCGCGTTTCAATAATTCATTGCGTATCTTACTTGTTACTTATTCTGATTAATATTTATGTAATGCTTAAGCTGATTAATAAGACTTTGATTAGTACTTTGTATTTACTGCGACAGAATTCGAAATTTCAAGGCGAGTCAAACATCATTTCATGAATATTCTTTCTCTCGTTAACAAGTAATAAATACTTCTAACTACATGTACGAGTATAAAGCATCACGTCTCATTTACAGTAATTTAAATAATTAGAGATATGTGGAAGCATATTGCGAATAGATTCAAAATCGTCTGCAAACGATCTTGCAGCGATTGAAAATATTGGGAACATTTCGTAAGTTTTTCGGAAGAAAAAGTCATCGATATTATTTCATGGGTATAGAGGATACCTTAGTAAAGTTTATTTCCCCCTAAATGTAAACGAAAACTCTGCTGTTCTCGAAAATTCGTTTTGCGAGAACTTAGACGCGTTTCTGTAACAGTGGATATAAGATATCCAACGAAGCAAAACAAAACAAAAGAGAAACAGAGAAAAGGAAGGATAAGAAGATAATCAGAAAAGAAATCGAAAACTTGGGAAGAGGTAAATGAACTTTAAGATACGGATCGTTATACGGATCGCGCGGGGTTACTTCAAGATTCCCGGACAAATCAAACGCTTCAAATCATTTAAACACTTTAAACAGCAATGGTATGGGAAGTTGTTGTCGTATTACAACACGATCTGTTCGTTCGACAACGTGTATCGTGGCTGTTCGTTATGCAACTAGTGAAACTATCGGTTGCTTGTCGCGTCGCGTCGATCGCGAATGCACGAAGAACGCTCAAGATAATCAATCAACCAGTACCCTCGCCTGCTATTATTGCCCATTCGTCGTTTCTTCGATCGTTCTGCAAAATTGAAATGTAAATCCATGTTATACCGTTTGGACGCAGCTGGTCGTAGGCTTTGGATTACAGGTGACACGCGGAGGATTTAAGTAGATGAGGAAATTATCGATAAGCTTTCGATTGGGACAGATATCGAGAAACATATTGCTTTTTAATCCTCGACATTTTATATTCGACTTTCTTATATTTATTCCTGTTTGGTTGTTTTTCTTTCTTCCCTTTTCTCTTTCGAATACGTGATTAAAAGTTCTACTAAGCCAATGTTAAACTATAGTATTGGCAAGGAAGGGATCGGTATCGAACATGAAAGATTCAAAAGATTTCATGTATGAGATTTCTTCGAAAGTATGGATAAACTAGTGCTAAAACGCGTCAACGTCAACGCGGTGTCACGCGGCGAGTTTACTTTTCTTCTCTCAAGCAAGGATCTACGGCCCGTTGCAACTTTCTCGAATTAACTGCCAGCGATCTTGGCTGTCTCGATTGCAAGTTGGTCGCAGCGACAGTAGCGGCGGCAGTTAGACAACCTATTGCGGTTACGCAACTAGTGAAACTACCCAGCGGCGAACGTTCACGAAAAATAAATCTTCTTAGACCGATTTACGTTTTCCGTATCTAGCCCCGAACACGGACACGTTGGAAATAATTATTAAAGCGAAACGACAAAAATTATAGAACTTTGCAGGGCCGTGTCGCTTTGAGCACTTCTAGTCTGCTTCTGTTGAAAAGATTGCAATTTGTTCCATATTTAATTTTCACATTGGTTCTACGGGACGAGTTGTTTGTGAATTAATTGAGTGATAAGAAGAAGTGGAAAAGTGCTAACGATTGATCGCGTTTTATTTTCAAACCGTTTTTATTTTCAAAGCGTTTCAAATTGTATTCTTAGAAGCAATGACACGATATAAGATGATTTTTTAAATTTTGTTAAGCATCCGAGCTTCAGCGAAGTACAATGTTCCTAGAAGAGCAAGAAAAGAAGTGTCTTTACGATCCAGGGGCGTCTCGCGGTTGTAAGTCGGTCGCAGGCAGCAACGAGCAGCACAATCTATTAGGATTACGCAACTAGTGAAACTATCCCGGCAGCAGTGTAGTGTCGGTCAGTCCGTTCCATCGCGGCGTCGTTCTATCGGTTCCGCCGATTTTTTCTCTTTCTCCTTTCTCTCTCTCTCTTTCTCTGTCTTTCTCTCTCTCTTTCTCTCTTTTTCTCCCTTCCATCCTACCTCTCTTTTTCTTTCTTTCTCGAACGTAAGTTTATTGCCAAAGTTTTCGGACACAACGACCGCGGGTAACCCTGGACACGGGGAATAGGCCATCGCGCACTCGCGTTGCGAACCTTTCGCCGTGCATACACGAAACGCCGTAATCTGGATCCCCAGGGTTACCCTCTCGTCCCTCTTTCTTCAGCCTTTATGTGTCCTTCCCCTCCCTTTACACTGCACCGCTAGCTTGTGCTCTCGGTTCGGTTAGCACCTCGTCTTCTCTTCTTGGTTTTCTCGCGGGAAGGCTTGATTTATTGCCCCCTCCCCCCCTCGCGTCATATAAAGACACGCCAAGAATCAATTGCGTAACCCGGCGTGCCGATATCCAAAAGATCGCAGCTCGTGTGAACGGTATGGCGAAGTACGGTGAAGTACGATGAAGTATGGCGAACTCTATGGTGAACGGTATGGTACTTGTAGCATTTTCAATGTGGAAAACTTTAGAATTACTTTCTGTCTTCACAATTCACGAAAGACGGCGCCATAAGAAATAACGCAGTTTTCTGTCTTTGCTCATTCATTGTTACACGTAGGTATGTAACATATACAATGGTATAGGTATGTTATTGCATATATATATTATTACATACATATGTACATATATCGTTCCGTTGTTGATAAAAATAGGTGTCGTCCACTCTGGCCTTGCCTACCCCGTCTATCTAATATCGCACCACATTCGAAGTCGTCACTTATTCGAAAGTAGGTGGGAAAGTAAGTGAGAATGTGATCGCGGCGAAGCACGATAGGAGACAGAGAGAAAGAGCGCGGGCAGAGCGTTAAATAATCGGTTTAATTGGGTTATGCACGAGGAAGTGACCTATAGGAGAGGTTGAACCTCGCGGCTCGAGACCTTCTGTTGCCTTGCCTACGTCCGCCGCCACCGCGTGCGTCAGCTACTCTTCTCTCGATTCTCGACTGCTGGCCATAACATCGGTTTTCTGGCTACTGAATAACGCCGCCCTCCTCTTCGCGTTTTTGCCTCTTCCGTTCGATCGCTCCATCTACCCTAATGACGCAGACGGAAATTTATTTGATCCAAACAGTGGTTCTCAATTGTGTCGCCTTTTCGTATACGCAGTTTCGTTAGATTTCCGAAGCGTGCGAACGTATGCCTTGTTGCTTTAGTTTATAGCAATTGAATCCAAATTATTGGAAAGTTTGTATAATCTGCATAGTTTAGTAAGTGGATTTTTCTATCGAATTTGGACCAATTTTCTAGAATCGTCATGGATCATTCTCGATCTCGTTACTCGTCACATCAGGAAACGGAAAATGTTTATTGCAATCAAAGTTAATTCCCGCATAGTGCGATCGTTTCGTACAGATAATAGGAGCGGTGCGGGCTTTCTAGTAGCGGGCTTTCGCCTTTATTTTCCACCCTCTTTTCCTCTCGAAACCACTAGTTGTATGCTTCTATTACTATGGTTTGCGGTCGTCGGAACAGTATTAAATAAGCGGCTAATTGGGTTACGCAGTAGGAAGTGAAATGACACGATCGTTTCAACGAAACGTAGGCGCGTTCTCAGCCGACAACGATAGCCCGTTTTCTTGGTTGTCCCGTAACCGAATCGTGAAATTAGAGGAAGCGAAGGAAACCAGGCCGATACACGGCTGCATAATTTCCGATGTGTTTTCACCCTCGGTTTCGTTCGCTTCCGAGCAGATAGGCAACGCGCTCTCTCGTCACCTACACTTCTACGGGTTACGCCTACTCTATTCCGTTTGAATCATCGCATCGTGCCACCGCACCGTACGAAATATGGCACAAAGAGCTCGAGGCGCGCTACCAAAATAGGACTACGATATTTCCTTTCGATTACCTTTCCTTCTCGATTACCGTCTTGTGTAATCTTTTGTGCCATGACATTACAAAAGGAACGTGATTATTTTGTTTTTAACATTTTTTTTTTTGCGATCACTGAAATCAATCAAATTGTAAGTTAATTTGCACCAATATGGTTGCAAGAAAATGGCGATCAAAGACCGATAATCGATTAATTTGTGGGCATGGTGACAACTGTGTATAAATTTTTGTGCTTGAAGGTAATTTATATTTCAATTCAGTCTTAAAAACCTTACATGTTGCTAATATGACGCATGTAGACTTCTCGTCGTAAATATTTTTTTCACACCTATGTGTATATACGTACAAATTATGTAACACGTACATAATTACGTATGAATACAAAATCGCATCATTCACAAGATGGTTCATCTGAAAAATCAGCACGGAAGATGGGAAATTAAATTAAATCGAGCTTCTACCTGAACATGATGTTTCTCGATTTCCTAATTTTTACCCTACACGGTCATTGCTCTATTCCAGTTTGAAGCCACAAAATTTCACTTTTATGAATATACCAAACCTGACGCGATAACAGCCTACGATCGTCCTTGAACAGAGTACGGGTTCAAACTGCGCAATCGAAAAACCCCGACACCGATCGATTCGACTTTATGTAACTGGCAGTTCTCCGTTTCCTAGTTCGATCGTGGAATCACGACTGGTCTATGCATTCAGGAAGTGAGTCTGCCGTTTAAGTGAAAGTCGTTAGTTCGTGGCGTGAACGACAGTGAAGGCGATGGAGAAGGGCAGACAGACGCGTACACACTCGGGTCGAATTCTACATACTACGAATCGATCGACTGATTCTCAAAACAAAAAGAAGTCAAAATTCGTACAATTTTGCCTTAATTCTCTGTAATGTGATTTCTTTACACGTGTCAAGAAAATGTTACAAACGCTTACAGTTTTTCATTCTACATTCTGGAGAAACAAACGAATCCTATAAATTTACCGTATTTGACAAAGTACACCGGTCCCTCGATTTGCACAGAGTATGCGTTCCTGGTGACCTTTTTTCAAACGGATAAGAGTCGCCACGATAAACGCCATTTATCATTATAAAAAAAGTTCTTGAGAGTAGCCAATATAACATAAAAGTATATATATTTTACATATTTTCACCAAGAAGGAATAACAAACGTTTAGAAAAAGCAAAATAAATTTAATTCGTAGACGCAGTCGACTCTGTACTGAAGTAGCCAACTATTTTTTCAATTAACTTCGAGTCAATTATCCTCGTTACTTGTGCGAACTTTTGATATGCTCGCTACAAGTCAATTAAAAAAGGTCAGAATGATGTTGTAATTAGTACAGCCAAGTAAGAATGATTCATTGATATACAGCAGACCCTTGGGCAACGTGCAAATTTGGGACGCCGACTACATACCTAGTAATATTAATACAGGTTCAAAATGCCCGCGATCTCTACTACGAATATGGTTAGTTGATCTTTTTAATGCTCGAGTCTCAAATGGTACAGGTTAAAGACGTAATGATTGATTTTCCATCATGGTTCATTTTTACGCGATGGTGTTATAAGAAACGCGCAAAACACGTACCGTTTTGTAATTCTTGCATCATCCGTTTCAACGGATACGTAATTACAATACTAGTTGTTAATCGGTTAACAAGTAGTGTGAGCTACGGAAATCGATATTGCAACGTGGGCTGACAGCGTCTCGTCCGCCAAGTATCGCGTAAGGAGTTAACGTTTTTGTTGGATCGCGGAAGGATCGTTACTAGAGTGATATTGTAGAATAGTCAACGGTTCGACTCTGATACGGTATTGTGGTATACTATCAGTTACATATGTTACACGCGACATCCGACGAAATATTCTTCATTTTATTTATTTAATGACTTAATTATCAGACATGATAAAGTGTGAAACGAGAAAAGTTTCGATCAACTAATGCAAACGACATTTTACTCTGAAAAAATTAAATTTAATTAAAATTAATTAAAATTGAAAAGCACAAAATTAATAGTTTGTGCGAGCATTACTTTTGCACCTTTCACTATTTGCACTTTCTTCAAGTAATATAACAAAACCCAAAAATAAAAAGGTACTAATTTCAACTGTCAAGGCAAACGGACGAAGCAAATAATTTCAAATTACGTAACAATATGCATATAAATTTCCTCCCCGTCGAACTATGATGAACGATATTGAGATCCACTCTCGCGAAAGCGGTGAGAACCACTGCAAAAGACTAGAAGAGAGAGCGATCGGTCGATGGTCTCCGCGGTGCGGCACTTTCGTGCGAACCTGCATACGCAGATATGCGGATCGGTTGTATAACGTAACCGCATAAGAAGCACGGATAATGGTGGGTATACGTGTATCGCATTATTTGCTCCGTTCAAGTCCAGCCGTTCGACTGGCCATTGTCAAGTTTAAGTGCCAAATTACTCGCGGCCAATTGCCAGTTCGATATCGAAATCGTACTTTGTAGTGTACGTGGTTAGCCCAATATTTTAAAGTACTTCCGCGATCTACCGTCGTCACAAATGTATTAGCATGGTATGATATGGTAAAAAAAAAGAAAGAAAATTATCTTTCCGATGGGAACATTTATAGAGCGGAAATCTAGAATTTTGAAAATAGCAGCAAGAAGTAGAAGTTTAGTGACATTGTGTTATCTACTGTAAAAGATCGAGTACGTTGATTATTCATCGATTTAATCAATTGCTAGCAAGTATAATGAAAATATTACATAATTCGTGTTTCTTGCTCCTTTTTTAATCCTTAAGATTGAAATCACTCCCTGAAAAATAAAATACATTTATTTACACTTATTAGTATTAATTATTGGTTACGTAAACTCCTAAATCGACTATAACATAATATAATATAATCATGGATATTTGCAGCATTAAAAATCATGGACTATAGATTTAAAAGTATTTTTCAGTAGAATTTTACATTTAAATAGCCTCGACAGTGAGATACCTATATTAATTTAATGGCAATATAATAAGCTTTCAATTTTTATCCTTATTCTTACATGTGTAAAAAGATTTTGATTTAGAAAATAAGGACGCGAGAATAGTACTTGATAAAGAAAAGAAATAAACTAGAAAAATTAAAGTGTTAAGATTGTTCCTCAAAATTTGCAGATCCATTTCTTCGTTTGATCTTTTTCGTATTTGCAGCGCGCTAATAATGCTTCATATCCGATTATTCTTTTAAATTTTATATTGAATTTTCTTTACGAAGTAAATAACGAAAACGGACGAAATCTGCTTTCGCGACGAGTTAAAATCGTCTGATTTATACGATGCATCTTACGCCGTGCACGCTCGAAAATTGGAAACAATTACTCGGTTAATTTTCTCGATCGCATCGATACGTGCTTCGTAACCAATTCTTGGTGAAAGTAACAGGTTTTAATTCTAATTTTAGCACCTACTCTATCCTACACGCCAACGAACAATCTCTTCCTTCGTAATTTTCTACGATCGACAAGTTAAAGTCCTGCACAGACGAATAATTCGGCGGCATAACAATGGCGATACCTGTTATAAGATTTTGCCTGGACGGCTGAGCGTACGGCGACGACGTACTGAGTGCTGAGCTATTCGACTCATTGTCAGTCCTCTTGTCAGAAAGTTCATCACCTTCCTCGCTCCGTGACCAGATACTTGTGCGTATATTTTAACAATTAATTGGAAGAATATTGAGCTTATCAACACCTGAAACTACAAACATTAGATCCGTGAGCCTAGAATTTGCCGCTAAACCTACAGATTCGGTAACCTGATGGCTCTTGAAAGGCCTTGACACGTGCCGTTACCTCTACAAATACGAGACGCTAATATACTGTTCGATTTAACAGCTATATTCTTCTAATGATATAATGCACGTTAGTGGGAAATGCTACTATTAGAATTGCAAGATCTAATACCAACGATATGATCAAAATATCGTCAAAATGTTGCACTTATTTATATTGTGTTATTCAACTTTATATTTCTAATCACGCAGTATATATTAACGTACGACAGTATACTCTTATATATTGGGAATATAACACTGTCAAAACACTTGTCACATCTATTGTTGTCTATTCCGGGCCTTAATCGTTACAGTCCTCGCTCATTTCCTACCTTTCTAAATAGTTATACTTCCATAGATGGTATCTCTCTCGACATTTAAGATGATCGTATTATCGGAAGCACAAATTTGTCGAATTACAGCGTTAAAAATTTAAAATGTCGTTACGTACAACCTTCCTGGATACCTCCTAATTCTTCTGCATATTAATCAATTCAAGCGTACAAACAAAAATTGCCGTAAAAGCATTCATCATGGAGCGATCGGTTCCGCAGAAGCAGCCATTCTTCGCCCACTTGTTAAGCGAATTATTCCCTGGACAGATTTTTCATAATTCACCATTGAAACGACAGCCAGCACCAGCTATCGAATCGACCATCCTAGTCGGCGCGGCGTTCCGTGGAATTGGAAATTTCGCACAACTGCCTCTATTTCGAGTCGTCTCGCGGTCGTTCGAGCTTTCCTTCTGTACGGCTCGAAGTTCGAAACGTACTTATATATGGCCTCGGATGGTTCAGCCTACAGATGGACGGGGCGAAAGCGAAACTCGACGCGGGCTTGACGGAAAGAGTGAAAAAGAGACAGATATCGCGAGAGAAGATGACCTAGGTATGGAAGTGTATATAGATGCAACTCCGTGTGATGTAGAGTGTAGGTAGAGAGGATCGAGCAACCCGGGAAAGCAGGAGGTGAAGAACGGAGAGACTGTAAAACACAGGAGGGTAGAGCGGGAAGTGAAGGGGTGGGGAGGAACAGAAGAAGCTCGTAGGGGTTTATAGATAGCAGCGCATGGCCTAGAAACGTGCCGCTCGGTGTTTTTGACCCTTCGCCTAGCTACCGCTTCTAGGCCATTGCAACACGACACTCATGCTCGTTAAGCCGCGTCCACAACGCGCCCGCCGCACCGACCGGTATAAAGATGTCGCGGGCTTTGTAAGAATGTCCAAGTCGGACAGGGACGGTAGGTTGGTTGGTTTGTTCATTCGCAAGATTGATGAACGACACCGGAACGCGAAGTTGAAAATGAGGCGGTGAGACCTTGTTCGTGACTCGTGGTCTATGGCGTGAAGCAGGTAGAGATGCGATGACTATATATACGTGTACTTAACTGGTAGCCCGTAGATCGACTAACGCTTAAATCTTTGATAGTTTAATAGAGTTTGAAAGTCGTGTGCTGAATCATACGCTTAGATGGTTGGTTCCGATCGAATTATTTTTGCCACTTTTTAAACAGTCTTCTAAGCAAATGTAGCAAGACTGCTACATTTTATTAGCGCGTCAGATCTGTCTGTCAGAGCTGTACTATCGGAGATAGATTTTTCATAATTTCACAATTTTTTGAAGAATTAGTATGCTTCAGTGTTCAAATTAGTATCCTTCAATCCCAAAGCCTTTGCGAGATAACGAGTAATAGCAACAAATCGACGAAACGCTTCTATAATTCTTCGAATCACGAAAAATTCCAACAATAACCGACGGCGAACGATTGTGGTGATCTATAGGCTATACCAGACAGGTTCCACCTGTAAAGAATTGTTCTCTCCGCAACAAATTATTACGATGTATTCTTCGTCCTTTTTACGAGAGAATAAGGCGTATTCTGCTCCCGATAATTTCCTTTTTTGTTCAACGAACTGCAGAGAGTTTACTTTCACATCAGCCGGTACATCATAAACGACCGAATAATCTTCGCTCTAAACGCTCATTGACACAAAAAAAGAAGTACAACCGGACAGAGAAACAAAAAAGAGAAAGAAATAGGAGACGAAGAGAAGAGCGGAAGAGAGAAAGAAAGGCTATGAAGGAAAAAAGAGCGAATTCTTTTGCTGGTTCCTCGTTCGCTTTTAATGGACGTATTGCGAAATTTTCAAGGAATAGGGTCGTATATATTACATTGTTCGATGTTTCTCACCCTCCACCTACGCACCGCTTCTAAGCTGTTGCAACGTATCACGGATACCTGCTAAATGATATTCATATACCTATATCGCTTAGTGTCGCACGCAAATTTTCAGTCGACTACAATTTTGTCTACCGAAGTATGGAAAGGATTAAAAGATAGAAGGGGAGAAAAAATAGGTTCTCTGGTTCGTTCGAATAAATCAGCGGAGCCAACGAGGGAACGAGGACAACTCTGTTTCGAATCCACTGCGCGGTCGGGAGCAGCTTGCACGCGCTTGAAAATCGACATCGATCGGAAAATCAAACTATACTCGATGCCTTCTTCGCATTTTCTGGCTCATTGAATTCATTGCGGTTGAAATTTGCCAGATTCTTTAATGAAATTGAAAAAACCTTTCGCGTGGCTTTAAGCACAAAGAAGCAGCGTGTATCGTACGATTACAATTGTTTGAACGAATGTTGATATTCTTATTTAAGAGCGGATCTTCATACTGAAGTATGAAGAAAATTAATTTTCAATATCTATCGCAACATTAAAAATTAAATTATTAAATTTATTATTACTGGTATTATCCTACATGTCAACACTGCCCCGGATATTCCAATTTGAAAACAAGTTCCAAATTATATCGTATTTGAAATCTGGAAATCATAATAGAAGCCTATTAAGCTTTTAGCGATAAAATAAAATTAGACAAAGATAACTGACACTGAATTCAGTAAAGAAATTCTCTACAAGCCACTTTTATTATAATCGCAGCAATCGTAAAAACTAGTATATTTCATAATTTTATTCGTGCACGCGAGCAAACTCCGACAGCTCCGCGTCAAGCTCGTAGTTCGCTCTTAAAAACGAACTTTAACTACACGTAGATATATACATAGATAAATACGTGTATATGTGCCTTGATCAGGATCGCAAAACAAATTTTACCTAATTGGCGATTACTTTTGTTTGAAGCTGTAAAAGACACGAGAGTCGTGCATCAAAATCGCCACGAGATGAAATATTCAAACGAACCGAATAGTAGCCGCGCTTCCGTATTATTGCGTGAAAAATAATAATACGTCAAACCCATTGGCGTGTGGCGATGGCAATATGTCAGGAACGCATCGGTGTTGTCTCAGATTGCTTTCGATTAGCCGTGTCCACACGGACAGATCCCACCCTGAAAAAGTGACGCGCTAGTGTGCGACCGACCTCTTTATCGATCGTAGTTTCGACCTCGCGCGCGGTTATCGCTTCCGGGTCGTTGCTTCGTGACGGGTCATTTTAAGCGCGATTCACAACGTTTCCGCTACCGCCATGCCCGGGAATCTCCGTTTTTATCCTATTTATTTCGTAGATTCATACGCCAATTGTTTATAAATTGACCTCTTGAGAGATTCGTGGAAATATACAAGGACGCATTCAACACATGTTTCTGCAATCATGATACAATCAGCCTGAACTTAACTTATGTATACATAAGCCTGAACTTTTGCAAGAATCGAGTGACCCATAGGTACTTTGTAGAAGTTCCTTCTGCTTCCGCTTGCGCTTGTATTAAGACGAATACTCTATCTTGAATGGTTTATATATTACAGTTATAATATATTTGTATTTCGTAGAAAAGTATACGAAAAAATTTGTTTTATTCCAGAAGCGAAATATGTCCGCGTATTACATATTGCATCAAATACTCGATCATTTTGATGCAGCCTGTATATCCTGTTGTTGGAAGCAAAGGCAGGTACGCAAACGGGGACCGTGCGTGCCACTCGTACGTGTGTATGTGTGACGTAAGAAACTTTCGCTCACCTCTACCGGCTACCAGCCGTCGCACTACCTTGCACTTGCATTCGCCGCTATGCAACGCACGAATAAGAGTGCACGCCGAGATATGCACCGTGCAATCGAGTCCATGACTCGGTAATTCACGCGAACAAGTCAGGGCCAGCGCTTGTTAACGACGCCGATTGATAATGACACGGAACCATCTTCCATCACTGTGATTTTAGGCTGTCAACGGGCTATGAAGTCGCTTAGAAGTTGAAACGTTTAAAGACGAGGCTAGGTTTCATCGCAACTGAGACAATGGGTCACCGGTTGTGGTACAAAGAGTTCCCATTGCATAAAGCAATGGCCGAAGCGTCGAACTTTGCCAA
Source organism: Bombus pyrosoma (assembly GCF_014825855.1). Classification (NCBI taxonomy): domain Eukaryota; kingdom Metazoa; phylum Arthropoda; class Insecta; order Hymenoptera; family Apidae; genus Bombus; species Bombus pyrosoma. Next base: position 16,355,776 of record NC_057772.1, on the reverse strand, counting down.
ATCTGCAGACCTCCTTGAAAAATAATTTCTCAGAGAATATTATAGAAGTTGGTAGAACCGATATGATGAAATCAAACCACTTGTGCTCTTATGAAAAACAGGAGGAATGCAAAAGATTTTTCCTACTTTTTAATTACAGACGAGAATTTCATATTCTCGCGCGGCACGTGGTAAAACATGAAACACACGTGCTCCATATATGCGCAAAGCGAATTATTTCTTCGATGGCGTTTAATGACGACCCCGTATGCGCGTCACGTGTTTCAGCATGTATGTAGGTACGCACGGTCGTGCGACGAGAATGGCGATCTGTGAAGCGCAGCGAAAGTGAGGGCAGCCAGACTTGCTACCGGTGCACGTCACGACCGTTCGCGCTCGCGCGGCTAGAAATCGCGAATTTCCTGCTCTTATCGACCGATTTGCTCGCCTTCGCCCGGGTTTGATAACTTTTCCACGTTTGCAGGCTACGTCTTGTTTATTCACTCTTTTATTTCGTCTATCCGTAAGATATGCTCGTTATCACATTTTTCTGTCAAGTTGCTCGTATTTGTAGTACTAAGTAGTTACATATAAAATGTCCAATCTTGTAAACGTCTAAAACCTTTAAATTATCCACCATATCACATCAGTCTAAAACTTGTATTCGGTGAATACGACATGATTGATGTTTCGTTAACTGAAGAATTATTGCATTTCTTATAAAATACGGGTACTCGAGTTAAAAATTAAATTTGAACAACACACTTTTCAAATGACAATGAGAATATTTGCAAAAATTAGTCTTCATATTTATATCCGACATGCAGTGTATACGAAACATTTGTTATTTGTCGAAGGATGTCAATCGAAGCGAAAGTGACTGCAAAGATCGTCATGCGTCACGGTGCATCGCTTTGCTCGCCTAGCTACGGACTTATATCGCTAGTTTCCTCTTCCTGCCTTCGAACTGTTTGCAAGTCGAATAAGTATATGTACGAACCTTACACGACTCCTCGGACATTTCTGTGAAACGTTCCTCGAATAAATGGAATTCCAATTTAGCCACTGAAATTTCCTGCTTCGAACTGCAAACCTTGAAACATAATAAACATATTTCACTTTAAGCACTGACGTAACCATCGTGAACCATTAGCATTTATCGCTAATTTTATTTTTCTTTGATTTCAATGTAGAATTTTTTTTTTTTCGATCGTAGTAAAAGGACAATTAAATTTCACCATCTCCAATGAATATATTATAGAGTAATTGGAAAATAAGGATTTATATTCATCTCGGAAGAGAATTAGTTTACATATGTTCAGACAAATTCATATTTTTAGAGGCATAGCTAAAAAAATAAAATTTAAATAGAGATTCGTTTCATCCTCTAAATATAGCGACATGACATTGGAAATGCGTATCGCAACAAAGTACAAGTTCAGATGATGCTTCTTTATCGAATTATTGATTTCCTTTGCTGATTATGTATATATATTACTGATAGAATCGAAGTGAAGAGATTGTGACGATAGCTGTATTATTCGTAATGATACAGTCAGTCAGAAATAGAAATTTAACGAATCTTTTCGCAATCGATAATTACGATAAGATGATTTATTATTGCAATAATGAGCGTTCGTTTAATATCTCACGCATATACTCTAACTTGATCTCTAAATCGATTAATGTATATACCTTCCCTTGCTATTCGCAACGATTCCAAATGACTACAAAAATAAAATTTCCACTTTCACAGGAATCTCGGCCTAAATCGATAAGAGAAATCGTGACGATTCTTCCTCCGGTCCCAATCTATTCGATCCCTTGTACGAAATCAGAAAGAAGCGACCTTCGAGGCGTCTAGTGTAGCTAGTGTGGTCATATAAAAATAAATCCCACTCGATTGTCGTAAATGGCGCGAATGTGGCCGATCGTAACACCTTAATCGATGCCACAGCAAAATTGCTTTGCACAGGAGCAAATGAAGCTATTAGCGTCGCCGATTCGTTTCTTCTTTTTCCCTTTCTTCTCTATTCATCTTGTTTCCTCGTTATCGCTTTGCGTCGCGTCTTTTACGCTAATGGGCTGCCTAACGTATACATCGCATGGTTGCGCGAACGCAAAATATGTCGGTCGCAACTTTCTCTTCGTGCAGCGGTTCTCAGACACACTTCCTGCTTTTGACGGAGCGACCACCATGCATTCACGTCTGGAAAGAAGGCGAAAACGCGGAACAGATAGGTGCCTTTGGGAAACTTTTCTCGCGTCGCGGCACGTTTCGTACCATTGCGTAAGTTCGATGCTGTTACGATGCCGCTTTAAAATCTTCAGATTGAATTTTCAGCTTTCTTTTCGTCTTTACTCTTTTCTCTTCTTTTCTTCTGTTTATATTTTTTTATATTCTTCTTTGCTGGATTCGTCTTTGTTGTTTTGATAAAGTGGGACTTCATCCTCAAATAATTCGTACGCTCTTGGAGAACAAGTAATTTACTTCTATAAGTTTACTTATTACGAAGAGATAAACCGTTATCGAAATAAATAATTCGAGGTGAATTTTAAAAATGTAAAAAAAATTTGTAACATTATACATTTTTCTCACTTTTCAATTTATAGAGTTGAGCAATGGAAAAATATGAGTGCTGAGTTGCTCGTATGCAAAAGTACGTGATCTACTGACTCAAACAAAGAGGTAATTATCTAACTATCCTCGATCGAATCGAACAAAACCAAGCCCTCGCCCGATTGCTTTGAAAGCTACTGTATAGAAGTCGTTTGTTCTCCTGTTAACGTCATTCTATCTCTTCGGAACACTATAAAGCAGCCATTTCTATGATGTGAAAAAGAACAGAAAACAATAAGGGGAGAAAAAGAAAGAAACACGAAGAAAGAACAGCTGTTTGCGATAGAAACAAAGATATACGAACGAAGGTGTGCTTCCAGCGAGATAACGCAGGAAAAACGTCACTATTTTCGGCGACGCCTACGAAATCGCGGCAAGACACGGTGTTCGCTCGAAGCTAACTCTCTCCTCGATACTAGGAACAGCTTTTCCAATCCCGGCCGTGCGCACAGAGAAGCGAGTCTTGCGCCCGCTCGGTTTACGTAATGGTAGAAACATCATCGTTAGTCGCAAGACAGTATAACGTCGAGTGCATTAACCCCGTGAAGCCGAACACAGCTTTCTCCGCCTGGCGAGTGTTCCTCCGTTCCTCCCTCCTTCAACTGCCTTCGTCGTTCAACACTTTCCCCTTTCCTCCCGGCTGCGCTCGATTAAATTCACCTTCCCCCTAACCCCTTCCTCTAACCTTCTTCCTACCAACGTATTCATTGTCTCTGCTTGTTTCTGCTATTTCCTTTTCTTTTTTTCGTCTTCTTCCAGTTATTTTTTCGTCCGCGGATATCTATTCACACCTTTTGCACATTTATATGTCTGTGCAACGTGTATCCAGATTCTTGGCTCCTTACTGAAAGTACTTACAACACAACACAAGAGAAAGGGATACTCATCGAATATATGCGGGAACGCCTGGTAATTTATTAGGACGAACTGGGAATGTTGCACCGAATCAGTTGCTTCAGATTGAATTTTAAGCTTGACGATGTGTATGTAACACACGTGTTGTGACACGTTGTGACTTTTATTTCGTAATAATGGCAATTTTATAAGCGGAATTGTTTAATTGTGTGTATTATGTTGTAGTAAATCGGTGTGATTATAGGAAAACTTAGATAAAAGATTTTATTTCCATATACAAAAGTCATAAATTAAAAATGTCTAGTTCTTAGAGAAAGATCTTAGGTGCACATTTATTGTTCTTTACACAATTTGTATGTTTTAATAATTTTTCAACGCAACATTCTTGTGTTATTTTACTAATAATGGGCGATTTACCAATAATCCCTTCGGTAGTATGCTCTTGACGGTCTATATGTCTATCGAGTCCGAATTTCCACGGTCGGCTGCGCAACTCAGGAAAGCAGTTGTGCGTGGGCCCGACGCTCTTGCGGTGCGTGTGCTTCACGGAAGAGGAAGAGAACGAGGAAGAGAAACGGGGATGTGGAGGGCCGCGATAGGGAAGGGTGGGGGAAGGACGCCCTTGCCCTTGGCATTGCCGCTCGATACGAATAGTCAGGGCTGTCCAAAACGGTGCCGCAGCGATTTAACGGTGCGCTCGAACAGCCGCCGGAAACCGAGCAGAAAGGGGAACATCAATTTCCGTTTCTGTAGCAGGCCGCACGATCGTAGTTTCCGCCGGCCACGGGGCCATATCATATTTTTCTCGCCACATTTCCAAAGGGAGAAAAGGCAACGGTCATTGATCATTTTTCAGGTTCGTTCAAGGTTCCTTGTATGTGCAAACGTGTATTTTAGCTGTACACGCTCCTTTAGGCCTCGATGAATTGCAAAATATACAATAAGAAGCGAAAGCATGAACTTTATGGTGTTAAGTTTAACGATTTCTATGTACGCAAGTTAGCCTGCGAAAGGTAGTAAAATTGATTTGATTTGATCATGACTGATTTGATCTGTCGAATAAAATATTTTTATAATTATTTTTGGTAAATAGAAATATTTTCAAACAGACATATTGCAAAACTTTCCGACAAAAAATCGCTGTCGTATGATAAATCAGTATATATGTTGGTATTCAGTATACGAACATAAATGTATATAATATGTGTATAAACATACATATTTTTCTGTATTTCTGCGTATGTGAAAAATCTGCTGCTGTAAATTCAAACATCTTTGTGCGAAGTTTGGAAGGAATGTGTCATACACGCATGCCCTCGCCCTTGCCCTTGGTCGATACTCATCCCCTTGAAGGCTGTCTTTTTCCGAAGTGAACGCTACCCTCTGGCAACGTTGGGTGATCTTCTTTGGCGACCACGTGGCGACCACGTGGGTCACGCGCGCATTCTGCGCAGGTGCCGACCCAGGAAAACTCTCCGTGGGGGCGAATACACCCTTCCGCCGGTTGAGGTGAACGCACTCGACGAAAGTAGGCTAGGCGTGGCCTAATTGCGAATTTCCGATGCCTAATGAGAACCATTCGAATGATTTTCACGCAATCAACGTAACTATCTATGTAAATTATCAGATATTAAATTCATTCATTTCAAATTATTATGTGAACCTGTCATGTGCGTGTGTGTATATATATATATATATATATATATATATATATATAAACGATATTTATCATATTATGTCATATTATATTTATATGTAATATAGTATTTTAGATGGTTTTTACATAGAATTTGTATTTTCAGAGCTGAAGCATTTACTCGATGATATTATAGTAAGATGAAATTAGAAGCGATTAATTTTCGTACAATTTACGTAACAATTGTAGATATAATCAGTCAGAAAGCATAAGATAACAGTTCAGAATAGATAGGATAAGCTGTATTTAAATAAAAGGTACAATATAAATTGCAGAATAGAATGACTTAAAACCACATCGACCACGACGGCCTTGGCAACGGCGAAAAGTTATCCCCTTCGAAGATCAATGACCTTGATCGGTTCTCCCGCCGGGATCGAAGCCCTCTTTCGTCCGTAAACTATGAATCAGGATGCTCTTTAGGGTCGATTCGTTGACATCTGGCTTTACTAAAAACCGCATGTTGATTAATCGATACAGGAATTATCAAGCCCATTGCAATATATTCTTTACGGTACAGAGTTTATATAAATCCGTATTCAAAACGAATTAGAATCTATGAAGATCCTATTTACAAGTTTCACATGTTTTATAAGATTCTTGGAATAAAAAAAGAAAATTGGAATAAAGTGGAAACATACGTGAGAAGATCGTTTTTTAAACGTATACTATGGGTGCGAAGACGGTTGTGAACTTGTTTCGAACTCGAGGCAACTTGTACTTCCTATTATTCCGTCGCATCTTCGTATCTTCCCAAAAGTACTAATAGAGGTATAGTGAAACGTTTCAAGTTCTCTATGCGTTTAAGCTTTCCCAGCTAGAGGTCTCGGTTTAACTTACACCAAACACAACGAAACGCACAGGAAATGCTTCGGTTATACAGACACAACGTTTAACGTCGCACTTTGTGCACGTCACGTACTATAAAATGAAAAAAATGTAAAAAAATGTTCTGGAAATCGTGAATAAACAAGGCTAACATTTATTTACTTTAGAGCATTATGTTTTGTTAAATTATTTGGAAAAATTCAATGAAAATTTCAATGAAATTTTGAAAAAGAAAAACGATTCACGATTCATCTCTGTTAACCCTTAATTTCACGACTAAAGGAATTCCAGTCAAAAATCTTTCGATTTAATATAGCGAAAGCAAATATGATAATCTGTTAATCTTCTGAATTGAATTATGTAAATATTTGAATACTCGTCCAGTTTTAACACATTATGTCGAAATGGAAGTAACGGAAAACTCTACATAATTGTATGGTGTGATATCAAATCCTAAGCAAACAAATCTTGCAATTCGATGAAAATCATTTCCTAGCCGATATTATTTTGTGATATGCACGCACTTAGAAAAGATGCGTGCGTACACGTGCGCGTTTCTTTGCCTGTCGTAACATTTTCCGACGGTTCTTCGATGACCTTAACCTTTTTGGAGGGCGAGGTTGCTATACAGACCGGAACGAAACAACATAATTGTCATATTGCAAGAAGAGATCGATCTAAGAGTTTCATGAGATATTTTCTTTTTTTGTTTCAGGTAAGCCTGTTCATCATACTTTTGGATTTGAATCTTAATTCTGCATACATATAATTTTTCATCCGGCCAATTTGCCATTTGATCGTAAGTACGAGAAATCGTTGAAATTCACTATCATTTATGCGAATATCTTGCGAACAGACATATGGAAATAGGTAAATTAATAAAGAATGGAGATGGTCAATTTGGCTTCTGTCTAAGAGGTTCGTATGAATATTTAACTTCTAAGTCACATAACGTTACAACGGATTAAAGAAACTAGGAGCACTTGCCTTTTGTATATGATCTTTCAACAAACAAAATTCTCCGTGGTTTGAGAAACGAAGTTGAAGAGAAACATTTGCGTTCCAAAGCAATCTCTCAACCAGTACTCGATCCAAATCCGCGAAGGATATTATCTCAACGAAAAATAACGGAGATGATCCGACTAGTTGGATCTTTTTCATAACTTGCTTTATCTCGCTTCCCCCTTCTTAATGCCTGACGTGTACCCGTGGGGTCAAGTACAGACTGTAGAAGTTCTTAGATCGGGCGCGCATCGGAAGCAGAAAAGAGGAGCGGAAGGCAGGGACACGAACGGGAGAAGAACAGAGAATCGGAATCGAGTGTGTACGAAGGGTGAACGACCGAAAGGCAGGGGCACTAGGCTGCTACCCTCTTCGACGAGAGAGGAAGGTATATAGGGGTTACACGTCGTTCAGAAAGAGGTGACTATATCGAGAACCGTGGGCGAGAGAGGAAGAACGAACGAGGGAAGCTTTCGATAGAGAGAACACATCGGTCGACCTCCTCTCTCACCCCGTTCGCCGCTCTTTCTCTGTTTCTCTTTCGCTTGCTCTCCTTTACCGTGCCCACCGAAGAGGATCAATACGAACCACGTGGTGTAACAGCAACGCCACAGAGAACGGCCAACCTAACCCTCGTGCATGCAACAACCTAAAACCAAAACCGACCAATACCTCGGGGACCAGAACACCGTTTGACCCTGGGCTGACATTTTTCCTGGCAACGTTTTTTTGACTTTTTCTCGAGGCCCCCGGGAACCTACGTTCTTGTCAAGGCAAGACGATAGCCGATGTCGACTCTCGAACGTACAATCCCTCGTAGATTTGATCGTTACGTAATCATCCTTGTTTTTGTTGCACATATAAGCACTTATAAGTAAGTAAATCTGATGGAATTTTGTTTGTTTTACTCGTTAAGATATAGCGGGAATACCGAGATTTATTGTAAGATATCGCGAAAGCGTTAACTAGAGAGTAATGATTTCATGCTCCCTTTTTTCCTCTTACTAATTCTCATATATTTTTCCAAATTCTAACCATTCTACGTGTACATCTCTAATATACCCGCGCATCTACCTGTTCACCTTTCTTAAACGTAAGTGATCGAGATTACGCTTCAAATTAGGAAATTTAATCGAAATTGAACAGACATCGTTTGGTGATATAACCACCCGAAGCAATTCTACGCTATATACCATAGACTTTAGACTTCCTTAGACTCTAGACTAGCCTTGGTAATTTACAACACTGCATTGTGTGCGTATTCCATAGTGGTGTTTCGATCGTCTCATTGGATGTAACGAGAGCGCTGCATCGAGAAAGCATTTTCTAATAAAGCTTTTACGAGTCCGCGGCAGATCCTATTTTTGGTCAGCTATCGATCGCGTTACCCTATTCGTGCACTCGATTCACCCCGGGCTTAAACCCACGTCAGTTTACCGACCAGGGAACGGCCTTTATCTTTCTGGGACACGAAGTCATCGGTGCACAGAAGCACCGATCTGCATCGATGATCTTCTGACCTCGAACACCATAGTCACGGGACTGGCTCGTTGAATTTCGAGATCACTGATCGGCTTCAAGCTCTCAGTTTAATCGCGATTTTCGACTTTCCCAAGCGCCAACGTTTACGCCCGTGGTCGTCGCTGTCGCGTAGTCGTCGTCGTCGTCGTCGTTGTCGTCGTTGTCGTTGTCGTTATCGTTGTCGTTGTCGTTGTCGTTGTCGTTGTCGTTGTCGTTGTCGTTGTCGTTGTCGTTGTCGTTGTCGTTGTCGTCGTCGTCATCGTCGTCGTCGTCGTCGTCGCCGTCGTCTAAATAAAGAAGCTAACCTGTCTGTTTATAAATAAACTTCTAACCTGGAATAGCGTACGTAGATGACGAAATGTGTAAACGGAATGCGATATCGTAAAACAAACGGGAGGGGGTAACGACGATTCGTGCATTTACGTGCGTATTCGACTAATACGGGGAAAAACGCGCGATAAAATAGCAACAACAAATAAAATGATAGATTGTCTATTGATTGATAAGATCATATCAACTAGCTGTCTCTTCCATCGCTTCACGATCCTTCCAGGCGAAAACAGTTAAGACTTAAAGGTGGTTGATGTTATTTTATTAATCGATTCAACGTGGAATTATAGGTATCGATCCAAAAACATTTTGGGACTATGCATCTTTTACCCCCAAACGAGCGTTATCTATTTCGACTATAATTAGCGTAGAAAATCACGATTAATTACTCGAATCACGTTATCCAATTGACTAATACGTAAACGGATCTACTAATTCCCATGGCAATTGCGTAGTTAAACATCTAGAATCGCAAAATAAAATATTAATTTCGCCAGAAGTTGATCACATAAAATGACACCAAATTTATTTTATCTTAAAAAAATTTCTTATACGCTATTAAACATCTAATTATTTGTACGAATCGTCCATTCCTCACGTGATATATAGAAAAATTATAGGCAAATATGTGCGTCAATGATTTATCGTAGAAATGAAAGAGTTGATAAAGTTAATGACGACAGAACGTTGTTAGTAAAAAGAAAAACGTGTCTTCGGCACACTGTTCCGTTCGTTAAAACACTTCAACTCTGACGAGTTATGCGCCAGCATCTCGCGTCTAACGGACATAGGCAGCGAGAAGAACACAAACACGAAGAAAGAGGGTGTAAAGCCTACCCTTGTAGATTGCTTTGAAGGAGGGTTGCTATTACGGATGGTTTCATACATTGCACACCCCTGACTTCGAGTCTAGGTCGGTCATTCACCCCGTCACAATCCCCAATATTACCCGGCAACCCCTACTGACAACTCCCCACCCACGATCCCCTGCCACCCTTTGCACACAACCGATACCCCTCTATCGCTGCTTCGCTTCCACCTCCATACCAGCTCGGTGACGTCATTGAGATGGTCCCCACCGAACGGGGCGAACCCTCCCTCTGTGATACACCGAGGACATGGAGAATGGTAGTGCTGCTCGTTCAGAGGGGCTGGGGGAATGGTTCGACGAAGAGAGAACATCGACAGTGGCGTAGACCGAGGGGGTGCATCGAATTTAAAAATTCACTCATCGATAAGGGCAGAAGCGTACCAGCGATCTTGTATACAGATGTACGAATCGAAGGTGAGAAATAATATTTTTGTTGCGCGCTGAACGTATAATTATCAGTTTGGATCTCGAATGGTAGGTTCTTCGTGCAAGATTCCCGGGATTAATTTTATATTTTCCTTTACATAAATTCGTGCGAACGCGCAAACGCAGATTTAGAGTACATTATAAATAGTTTCTGTCGTTTAAATATCGTTGAGAATAAAGAAACGAGGATATTGAGAGAAGAGATGTTCACGTCGAATTATACGAAGTACGTTTCATAATTTTGTGAAGTTCGTTTATTGAAAAATTTGCCTAGCGATGTTTGCAAAAGTTATCTTGGATTGTATCGTACTGTTAGTCTCGAAAAGGTTAAATATTAACTTCCTACTTCTGTACTGCTTTCACAATGTTCTTAACATTCTCAACAAAATAGATCGATAAATCAAAGTCGACGACTTCTATCTCATTTAAGACGACACGATTTATACAGACTACTCCTTAGATTCATTAAACGAGACTTCACGGTACAATAATCCAGCAAATCGAGCGAACCGTGAAAGGATTCAAAAAGTCGTCGAATTTCACTAACCAGACGTACTACCTCTTAAAAATCGTAATCCTTGCTTTTCGACTTTCGATTCCTTAATTACCGCATAAATTTCAGTACCACCTGTTTCGTCGAGCGTGAACGTCAGCTTTCCGCGACTATTTCGCTGTCCTACGCTAGGTAGATACACTCATAGGAAATAGCGTGCCTGCTCCAGGGTAAGGTATACAATTTTTGCCTCATTATCATTCGATTATGCTAATAAGCAAAGCCAACGAGACTCCTTTCAACTCCAACAACGGCGACTCCTTTCTCCCGATTTCTCGTAACTTTCCTGCTCTTGTCCTCCTCTTATCAGTTTCACTCTCGCGCGTTACATCGTCCCTTCCAAAACTGGCTGGAAAACTTTTTTCCCACCGCAAAAAAGTAGTCGCAAAAGAATATATATCAAGTATATATTCGGGAAATGCTAGACGACCGTGACGTAACATACTCGTCGTCGCGCTGGTTCCTCGCGAGGAAAAAGGAATTACTGGAAATTTAGTTAGCTCACTCGCTTACGTAAGCACGCGTATGTTTGCGGAACGTACACCGGGGCAGGTAATTTCAATCAATAAGCAAACTTAAACGTAAAATAGCAGCCGAGGCCTAATCGAGTCGCGTGACTCCTCGTGAAATCGCGCATCGTTACTTGCAGCGTTTCTCTCTATTCAAATCGAGACTTTTCACACAGCCAAATATGCACGGTGAAACACGACATGGTAGCAATTAAAATCAAATCGATCGAATTTGATTTCGTCGAAAATGCCGCTTAGAAGGAAAAACTTTTATTTTACATTTTCCACTTATCTTTGCTTATTTTTTATTCTAAAGCGAACGGAGTACACGTTATCGGCAAATTTTCAAATACAATTTTCTCGAATACGATAAGCGTAATTGTCAAACAATTGTTTAGTCGTTTAACTATCGACGATCGGTTGACTCATAAGCGGTGGGTAGATTGACTATTACCTACGACAGACGAAGGCGTATGTCGTTGGTTAGCAACGGAGACGGGAAGAGAAAGTTAAAGGAGCACAGTGCACGAGATGTGCCTATGTACGCCGTATGATTGAAAAAGTACGTTCGGGTCGGCGGCGATCACACCGTGAGAAACTCTATCTAGATGCAGGAAAGTCTGTGATTCAACCCAGGATAGAGCGCATAGTTAATCCGACACCAGTTCGCAAATTAATACCATCGACCGTTGACGATATTGTGTTGCGATTTCGAAAATCGATTGCCATCGCTTCCGCGACGGATCGTGTTCCAGTAATTCGCTGTTTGTTTCAAGTTTCTGCGTGATCCGATCGGTCCACTGACCCGATTCGTTATTATCAAACTTTACTGTTGTTCTCTTTGAAAGAAATTACAAAACATTATATGTATGTAGAATTCTATTGAACAGCAAATCTAATCTCGCAGCAAATTTTGGTTTCAAAGCGAGTTTATTTGGTCCTGCGACCATGCGATATTTTGATAAAAAATAGTTAATTGATTGCAAAATATAAATAAATTGATAGTGAAATTGGAGAAATAATTTTTAAATATGTCTCAGGAAGTTAATGTTTAACATGGTATATGATATTAATATGGTTTTTAAAGAACTTTTTATAGTTTTTGGTGTCTTAAATTTTCTTCAAACAACACCAGCTTCAGAAGTAGAAAGCTAAATGGATCTGCAAAAATTGTATAAAAATCCAGGACGGTAGTTTGCGAATATGGTATTAGAGACATTGCACCGCGATAGCAAAAGTATGTCGATTTCAACGATAACACTCGAATTGATAAATCTGCTCTAATGAAAAACGAAAAGACATTTATTTAAAGCAAAGATAACAGACATTCATATGACAGTGTGGCTTTCAAATAACGCATCTACGACTCGCATTCGTAAATTCCATCGTACAGAATGGAAAGCTTCCGGAACACGTGATAAAAAATACTAGCTGATCGCGCGCGCGCGCAATCTCAAACAAAACGAGACCTCGTTCGAAAATCGCTTCCAGGCTATTGCGATATAACTTCGGACTGATCTCGAGCGAAAAAGAGGAGCTGTAAATTCGCATCTCCAAAACCTCGTTCGTAAAGCAAACAACGCCGATATTTGAGCTCGATATACCAAATAGGACGAACCTCGCCGGGAAATTAATTTTCGAATCGTTCGCTGAACGTACGAGGCTGTAGCTTTTCGACGGTACGACAAATCACAATGATGAGAACCGCTGCTCAGGCAAGGCTACACTGTGAGCGCAAAAGGTGAATGCATCCGCGCTTCCTACATTTACGCAATCGATTCCTCGAACTACGGTTCGCACATTGGAATCGACACGTTCACCATCTTACGTGCACGTGTGCACAAGTCCCGCGATATCGCGTGAACACTAACGTGAAAATAATCGTTTCTCATGGATTCGCGAAACGCATCCAGGTCTCATTCAGACGGTCACAGACAATAAGCGTGAATGAAGGAACGGTTTGATCTGAGTCGCGACTTGCTGCCATTTGATGGTTCATCCTTTCATGCTCGTATATCGCGTACAGGCAATATTGTATCACTATGGTTGAGTTATCAATTAATTGAACGATAAATGTTTTTGTGTTTAGTAAAATTGGTCTCGGACTTCAGTACGTTATTGATTTCTAAACAATTGTCCGATTAAAACTACTTTCTACCCAAATTTTCAATTAAATTTCACTTCCTTCAATTATGATACAGCCTCTTGACAGAAGTTTCATTAATTACAAAACAAATTTCATTCAAACAGAATCACATATGATAGTCATATTCTCTTCAAAGTTGCTACCAGTTAGTCCGGGCATCCGGATTTTCTTGCCCATTAACCCATTCTTCAAAGTCGACAGCCGTCGAATACGAGGCCTAAAATCAAGTATTCGATAGGCTAGGCAAATGGCTCTCGCTTACGGACAAGTTTAATATTTGAATACCATGTTAATTTAGTCGTCGTTGCTCTGTATACAACTCATCATAATTCAATTAATATAGTTTTTTATTACACTAATGGTCGTGCGTTATGCTGAAACATATCGTTTACCATTTGACCGAAATACGAGTTTCTAATACAATAAGCAATAAGTTAAATATATATTTATAAAAATAAATGATAATAGTCAAGGTAGCAGTAACAACATTGTAGATACGTACAGCTATAGAAAGTTTTTGGAGCACATAAAAACGGTCATGTAATGTTTGCCAGTTCCGAATGAATTTATCGTTAATTAGGAATTCGTTCAGATGATTCGAGTAGCAAATCTGCGCTCGTGCACTCGAATTTCTGGTGAAAGCTGCTGTTCACCAGCCCTTGACCTTCCTTCGGCCGAATTCCAGCCGATCGTATCGTCGGGGACTCGTTTCGTAACGAGATACGGTTTCGAGGTAGTCAGAGGCCTGGTGAAAGGCTTAAAAATATTTTCGTGCGACAAGCTTGAAAGCGACCGATGACAAGCGAAAACGAAAGGATTCTCCAGGAACACGACGCCCCTGATAGCGGTGCGTTCGCACCTGATCACACTGTTACAGCCGGCGCCGTTGCTTTCGCAAGACTTTCCCCATTGTTTAAAAAATAAAACCGCGACCGTCCCTTGAGGTCGTTCAACCGATTCGAACAAGCGCGTTTTAAGCAGGTCGTTCAACTCTACCGCGCGTTTGCGACTGTTCGAAGTCATCGATTCGATAGGCCTACACGAATTTCGACGTGATCCGTCGATAGAAATTACAGATGAGAAATGATGTGGCTGATAGTGATATGTAATGTGGCTGATTGTGTAGCGACGTTTAGAAATTACGAATTTTTAGCGTTGATATCCAATATAATAAATATTATTTGACGATATGTTTGTCGAATACAGAATGATTTTACACGTCTGTGAAATCGGCCATATCATATGCAACCACCTGATGTTTGTTAAGCTCCCACTTTTTTCGATTCCTCGACAAAATCACCGCATAGTATTCGCAGTCCGTAAGTGGCATACGCCAAGCAGAGGCGATATACCGCTAGCCCGCATTCACATGTCGCAACACAGAGGCCAGTTGCGAATAAACAAAGTCGAAGGTCGATCTTTCGGCGTGGATTCAGCCAACTTTCTCCGGTACTCGTCGGTGTCCCTAAGTCTAGAGCGAATTGCATCGAATCCAATACGACAGGAATCGAAGAATCGTGGCTGACTCGAGTAGGAGGCGAACCTAACGATCTTGAGAGGCGATCGCGCAGCTCGAGGCCCTCCTTTCACGAGCCTCGAAGAAAAGCAGAAGCGGAGGGAAAGGTCAGACCAACGAGGAAGTGGCCGAGCAAAACGCGATAATAAACGAAGGAATACTTTCTACTTCGTTGAGAAGAGGTCTTCTGCAGCCTCCTAAATAGAACGTGACGCGGTGCGGTGTTAAGCGTAGATTCGTGTTTCCAAGGAACTAATGCGGGCGCGGTGCATTCGCGGTTCACACTTTTTGCGCCCGATGACCGAGCAAACGAAAGCGTGTCGAAATGCATTTCGCGCTACGGAAAAAAATTCTCGATGTCAGAATCGCTTCTTCGTCAGTCGTCCTATTACATTTCTTTTTTTTTTTTTTTTCGAAAGTTTAAAATCATCAGACTCCATGATATCTAGGAATCGAAAAAGAGTCACTTTAGGATTTTGTTTCCTAATATATATATATACATATATATATATGAATATATATATATGTCTTGTTGTTTTCGATTGCCTAAAATTTCATGTATAACATGTATATATATATTAGGATAGTTTTTATTAAATCGTTCATATCTTACAAAACAAGGCAACTTAACCACCTATTCAACGGGAGAACTCATTCACCGAAAAGTCCAAAGAAGCTTACCGCGTATTACAAATCCCTGCCCTCTAGAGGAAAATTATCAGTGAAATCCATTTAAAAAAAGCGTCGTGTCGCGAACTTCCTACAAGAAAGATTCTATTCCTATCCGACAGAAAAATTCTTTAGTCCGTCGCGTCTCTTAGTCTGCGCTTAACTAAGCGAGTTCGCGGGCTTTCTCAAAAGCTCTCGTATGTGGGACGCGTCGCGTCGGTAACCTCAGTATCGGGGCACACGATTTCGAGGAGGTCTATTTCTCTCTCCTTTGCCGTTCCACTCCGCGACGATCTGCGTAATTACGTACTCTCCTAGGCTAGGTCTAAACGCGTCGATGCTAAGCTAAGCGAGCGTTTCTCCGCGCAATGTACAATGGCAACGGCATTCGACCCACGCTATTGCTGGCTGGCAGTGAAACCTCTGGTGCACCTTCGTCCGCACGCATCCACTTATTCCGCGAGCTGCGTCGCGCGTATGTTCGTCCCGCCTTGTCCAACCAGCCATTCGTAGAGAGGTAAGTACTGGCCGTTGGATAAGATCGGAACGTCCTCGAGTTTCCTTTACCGGGTCTTCGCCGTTTCTTCTCTCAAATTTATTTCTGAAAGACGTACACTATTGTCCATACCTGTTTGAACGCTTGTTTGTTTTTAACACCATGTAAATTAAATCACAGATAGAAGGATTTACAACGATTTTCTTATTTAATTGTTATTATCGTAGTTATATGCAAGGTGTTTAAAAGATTTTTCGCCGTTTATGCTAGTTACGAAGAATAAGGGGAATAAAAAAATGTTCAACCCTTAATTGGTATCGTTTGATCGTATATGACCCGTAACATAAGAAAGTTGAGTTATTTAATTATAGATTACTTCATTTGAATTTGAGTTCTATACTTTACGCGATAAAAACTATTAATAGCATTTATGCAACAACGTGTGCTACAGATCAACCGTGTATCCAAATACTTATAATCAGCATCTTACATAATAGTCTAGCTACTGGATTTATCTGACCATCGTTCAAATCCACAGTCAACGACATTCAACGCATGCTGCAAGTCACCAAGTGTCCGAGTCTTATAATCGGCACATAGTTTATATAATAATCTATCGACATATCACATATACGATTATTACTCTTATTTTGCGAAGACATTCAATTCGATAAATCGAGCTACATAACGTATCTTACGTTTCTGCGGACAACGCTGTCCTTTTCCCACGACGTATATCAGAGACAAGGATCTACTCTATATCCGCGATGATTAATAGGTCATAAGCGAATGAAACGATGTACACGTGTAGGAGTAAAAGAACGAGTGAGAGCGAATCGATTTGGTATCGACGATCCACGGTAACGAATCACAGTCGTTCGTGACTAATGGGCTACCGATTCTGTATGACGAGAAGCTTTGACTTTGGTAAACAGCACTGAAAGGAAAAATGGATGTTGAGGTGGTTATAACGTGTAGGTGTATTTAATAATGTAACGAGTCGATGAATTCGAAATAGTCAGATATATTAAAATAAGTACAAGTACAGAGATAGTGTATGCCGGTTGTAATCGTCGCTCGCTCAATGCTACTATACCAATCGAAGAAAGGGTAATAATACTAATGACATAGGGAGCATGTTTATACATTTATATCGACGGACGTTACCACAGAAAAGCTGATTTTGTTGTGTAACTCTGACCGAAGGTTACAAGAAACCTACAATAACAATCTGTTCAAAGTTCTTTTACCTGTAGACGCTGTAACCTGAAACAACGTTAGTATTCAAAGGTACAATAATATGGATCTCTCCCAGATTTGAATTTTCTGTTTCCACTTGGACTATTTCTACGCTCGTATGCCGCTACAATGTATTCGGATACTCGGGCAGTATACACTGGCACGGAAAGGTAATTGTCTTAATTAAACACGAGACTTTTCTGCGAGTAGTGTAGGACTTTGAATGGTCCGACCAAAGAAGTTATTTGCGTATAGAATCCGTTGTATCTGTTATCTTTTCCACGGAAGAATCTTTTCTGTAGTGCGTTGTTCGCGTAAGCCTTTTGATATTAATTTAAGAAACAAAAGAGTTTTAAAGACACGCCTACTATAAATTTAAAAAAACTTTTTAACGCATAACTTAAAATGAGATAGAAACGCAGCCTAATAGGAATGTTTTGACAATCGGCATATAATAGACAATAAAGAATTATCGTACTATTTGTAAGAACTATTTGTGTTTGAAAATTCTGTCGTTATTTCCATGCCAACTTATAAAATAATATTTAGGCTAGGTTTACTGAGTACATGTTTCCAATTGTGTCGTTATTTCTCCGATATGAATACCCTTAGGTTTCTTAACAATTTATTATTGAATTTTTCTATTTTTCTTAGTATTTTCGCATATTCCTCCTTCAAACAAGAAATCAAGATCAATTAACCTTTATCGATTAAATAAAACTCTGTTTCGTTGCTAAACGAAACGCCTAAGATGCACTTTTTATTAAGTTTCAATGCATCAAATAACAAATTCTTAAGCATGCGTTAATCACGACCTTCTTTCACGAAACAACGCTAATTTTCAAAGTTCCGTTGGTTTTGTTTGTGCAAACGAACGAGTGATCAGTGCGATTTGTAGTTTCATTAAAGTGTACTATCACGGGCGAAAGTTATCTCCCTGTTTATGTATATGGATCATTACGGACTGTACGGAGAGTCATTACATCGAGTCGAGGGTTCCCCGATTTTAATTAGAGGACAGAACGTACGAGTCGTGCGTGAACGAGTTTGAATACTGGGACCACGTTCCGATCATGCACGGACCTTTTTTTAAAGTACTATATTACATATATTTTCTAAAGTATCATGTGGAAAAAGATCCCGATGCCAATCGCAGTTACGACACCGCGTGTCGTAATCCTTTAATATATCACGTGCTGTCTAATTGAAAAACGCCTATCGTCAAACTCCGGAGTCGGGAAGAAAAGATTACGAGTGTCCAGGTAGTGATCGTTACACATTTTCCTGCCACGTACGACAGGTTTCATTTTCCTGTTATCGTTGCGTTATAGCTATCGTTTTGCGCTTCCAGTACCTCGTAACAGTTCCGCAAGTGCGTGTGTTATATAATATATAAGGGACGAAAAAGTAATACGGATTCACGCATCGGCTTCTAATAATCGTGTAAATATCGTGTAAATCGAAATATAAATAAAATACATAATTGTTCCATATATCTTCATTGATTGTCATTAAATACCGATATGTAGCATATAAGATTTATATGTAGGTATTTATACAAAATTAATTGATTGGTTGTATTAAAATTTTTTTATTATTTGGATATATTTAGATAGGTATTATTAAGATGTTGTATATATATTGTTAAGAAGCTACTCCAGATTTAAGAATGTTACGTTAGAAAAGTTGATCATTGAGTTTAGGATTCTTTATCTGAACGAAAGGTAACTGTGGAATCGAATGTTTTAAATAGAACTATTTTGGTGCAGCATTTGTAATTCGTATTTAACCATCGGTGATGGTAATAAAGCAAAAATTTATCCTTGACGTAATAAATGTTGCAATTATTGTAGAATGAATAGAAAATGCTTTTTATATACGTCCTTTGTTAGCTTTTTGGCGCTCTATTCGAATAAAGTG
Organism: Bombus pyrosoma; assembly: GCF_014825855.1. Classification (NCBI taxonomy): domain Eukaryota; kingdom Metazoa; phylum Arthropoda; class Insecta; order Hymenoptera; family Apidae; genus Bombus; species Bombus pyrosoma. The sequence goes on along the minus strand of NC_057772.1, from coordinate 16,336,600 downwards.
GAGTTTAGTAACTCTAACAATGAGTTCAACGAGTTTTGTACGAAAAGAAATATATTAATTATTTTTTGTATACTTTAGTGAGTAATGAATTCTTCGGCTGAAGAATGGTAAAGTGGTTGAATTTTATACCAAAATTAAAATTATGAAATGATACAGTATAATAACGTATTTGAAAAATACTCTAAATAATTTATTCAAAAAGATTTCTATAGAAAAGATGGAGGATTTGTTATTATTTAATTAAATTATGAGGTTGTATTCTATCAGACACATAAATTTAAAATATTTAGAAAATGCTGCTTTCAACTTCTTTACAGTCTGTACAAGCAATTTTGAAACAAACTGAAATATCAAAGTGAAATTCATAGACTCGATAAAATTCCATTATTAGATAAATTTTGTATGAAAATGGGATGATATATTTTAATAATTATTTTACACGCGAAGAGAAATTTTTACGTGGGCTGAACGAACAGTCGCGCTGTTCCGTGGGAAGGCAGAGTTAGTACACAAACGTTTCACTCTCGACGAGCTGGCTGGATAACGGGGCTCTGTTCACGGTGCGGCGCGGCAGAGGTATGTAGTAGGTAGTACCTCGTCGAGAAAGAAGGGAAAGTAGTTCTGTGAGTCAGTGGGGCTTGCGGTACCCCACGACGTTCAACGGTTAAGCAGCCTCAAGCTTCGGAACGGGAAACGGTAATCCAGATGAGCTGTATTATTTATCCTTTCGGAAACGTTCGGCAACATTATTCCAGCGTATTCGATGCCTACGACTTTTTTTTAACGTACTTTGCGTTCATATCATTTGTATTCTTCTAACGTCTCTAACGATTCGAATGCTCTAGCTTGCATTTAATTTTACACGTTGAAGTACGCTTGCGTATTTTCCGGCTAGTAATTTCAATGCTTTAGTATTTTTGTTACAAATGCGTGAATATTGTAAAATCTTTAGAAGGATTTGATCGATCTTAAATTAGAATTTTTCATGAGGAGAACTTTATTGACTTTTTAGGAATTTTTGCATTTCTTTTAATATTTTTCATAGCGACAACTATTTAATGTACGATTCTATGTTGTAATCTGATATATTATCCAACGACGATTAAGAAATTCCACTTTCAAAAAAGTTAAGGACCAAATGAATAACAAACACTTTTCTTATTGCAAAAGTATTTATTACTTCTCACAGATATTTGTATTAAATTTCTTAACTTTCCCTAACATCACTTACTTTTTATAACTTATGATCGCGCTATGAAAATACCACAAGACTAATTGTTTACGGGAAAAAACAAGCACGCTTATTATTAACGACAATGGTTAATCACTTTTTAAGTCACGACAAAAAGAAATCAAGACATTTATATCTGTCCTATGTGTCTGCAATATATTTATTGCTCCCTCTTGTGTACTCTATTCATGCCGCGTGCACGTTTTTAATCTCCACCGTCTTTTTATATTCCCAAATGTACAAAGAAGTCGAAAATGTAAATTGAACCATTAATACGTTTCTTAATGGATTAATACAAAGAAACATTACAAAGTAAGAAAACAATAATTAAAAAGCTCAAGCTTGGTCACTCGAAAGGGATACTCCTGTAATGTCCATTCATGAGACTACCTAATTAGAATGTCCACCTTCGTTTCGCAAGCTGATGCATTCTCTCTTCAGATAGCTTGAAATCCACGACGCGAAGAGGTACATTCTAAACCACGAACGATAGCGTTCGTTTAGTTGAAAAGGAATTCGTTAGGCGCTCCTGGGAGCGTGTAATTTTTGCTTTCTCCCGAAGACCGGCACGGGGTAATAGTGGAGCGACGAGTGACACACTTGCCGAGGAACGAGGGAACGAAAGAAGGGAAGAAGGAAAGAACGAAAGAACGAGTGAACGCGGCGCGCGGCAGTCCGGGACTTCCTAGAAACGCGCGCGATAGAGCAACGAGCGAGTAGAGAGCCTGACTATCCGTCACCGGAAATAGATTGTTCGTTGGTGAAGCGGTCGCTTAATACCGCGACAAACAATAGTTGACCCGAATATGCAGGCTGAAATGACGAACGAGTCTCGACCCTGATGAGACGAAAGCTGCTCGTTACGAACAATTGCACGCTGAAAGGTCATTAACCGCGGCCGATTACCGACCGTCGTGAATCTAGCGTTCTTACTGCCTTAAATATTCCCAGTCAGAAATCACGGAGAACACACTGCGTACCAGTGATCCTTAATGGGCCCTCAACAACGTGTCGCTTACGTGAATAATTTGCCGCTGAAACGATCGACAGAACGGGGATATTGTTCGGAACAGGAAGCGTCGCGTCGCATCGCTCCTCGCATCTGGGCTTTACATCATGTTAAACGCAACCTCCAGCCAGTGGTAATTTATGATGGGATGCTTGTATGTGACTGGCGAATCGCTGGCTGTTTGATGATCCCGCTGAAACTGAGAAGCCAAGTCTTTTGGAGGCAAGAATTTAGAGAAACTCCTTAATATCCAGATGTTCCACCTATGACTGTGACGAGTTTGCATAGATAACATAATACGATATGAACGTAAAGAGATTTATAGAAACGAAGCATATGAATATTCAGCAGAATTTGTTAAATTCCTTCTAGGGAATCGAAATTACACGAAATATTCTAAGGGGTGTTTCGACCAAAAGTATCGAAATTATCGATTAAATGTTGGAAAATTCTTTCGAAGGGTTATCGAAAGGCAATTAGATAGTTGACTGTCGTCGTTTAGAAGCTTATTCTAGTCGAGTACAGGGAGATCGTAATTGTAGCGGCGATAGCGAGAGTCAGCTAGTTTTGAGGTCAGGGCAACGACGCGACGCGACGTGGAGGATCTTTGTGACGTACACTGTTCCAAGGAGCGCTCCGGTTAGCCTTCCACCTGAACGATCCCCCACTCAGCCTCCTTCTTTTCGCAGCACTGTTCTTCCTGTCGCGATATTGTCCAACAGCTTTAAACGAATTCCCTTTGATTTCCAAGAATTGAAACGAAGTTCTCTCCTTCGGAATATAAACCTTCCAGAATCGACTATTCCAGTATCAATTATCTCTTGTTTTTATTAATTTTAATTGAGAGATTTAAATTTGAACGTCGAGTCGCGATAATCTAACAGGTATGTTTGATATAAACGATTAAAATGGAAAAATCATCAATCATCGTTTTAATTAATTTGTAGTAACAAACAGAACTACGTTTGTCACACGTGAAAGATAATTTTACCGTGAATATGATATACTATAATGACTATTTTGATTGCGTATGTTTTTTGTAATTTTTCCGTTTGCTCTGTTGCTCGAGATATTTTGGACACGTTTTTATATAACGACCTGATCGAAAGATCAAGATCAAGAGAGTCGAGGCTGTGTCGTCGAGATCGAGCTCGGTCGCAGCTGTGCTAAAACGCACGGTGCGATCCTTGGTCATGGGCTCGCGAGTGTAACGTGGTTCGGAAGGTGAAAGTTTTTCGGTTATCGAACATCGTGGCCTAGACCGTAAAAGAATAACAAGAACACATAGTATACAGTATACAGGCTGACGAGAGTTCTCCTAGTCGTAGGCAGTTTATGCCTCGCTGCTTTCTCTTTTCATTCTAAATACTTCCCTCCAAATTGTTTTCTTAGTCTGCTTTCGTCTCGAATCTTGAACAGTTCGTTGTTCCTTTCTATGTGTGCGCTCATATTAAAATCGATAAATACATTATCTTCGTTTCTTTTGTCGGGGGTAATTACATCCGTAAGATTAATCTAATTGAAATCTCCTTATACAAAGTATGCAAACGGACATAATAAATAAAGTAAATATTTCGGCACTCAAATAACGTACAGAATATTAGAGATTAATATAATATAATAGATACGTTAAGATATAGAATTGGCTACAACTTTCTTGAACACTTGGCAAAAGTCAGGGCGCGGAAAATCGATCGATCGATTTTATTTCTAAAAATATCAATCTATTGCCGCAACCGACTCGGATGTCTCGTCTAAACCATTATGAAAGAATAAAATGCACCGACACGACGTTTAATCTTCGAACGGTATTGTGGTCGAAATCCACGAAGAAATTTTACAGCGACGCATTCTACTCAAGACAACAGCCCAGTTCGTGGCGACAATATTTCGTAACACGCGTGTCACGCAATCATGTGAAATTCGCACGTTCAGCGCTTAAAATTGGTGTTTCCATCGAGATATCGACGGAGGCTGTGTCCTCGGAATTCTACGATACGCTATTAATTGCGGCGAATTTCGGCGGATAGAGCGAATGCAGCTCTTGCATTTCTGCATTTCCCTCCATTTGTGCCGTGACGGCACAGTAACGACGTTTCTATAAACAACGCGATTCGGTTACGTAACAAAGTTTTCATTTACGAACGATAAGACAAGCGTGTTACTCGCTTAATTACAACTCTATGTGTGTTAATGTTGACCACGTATTTCCATGTTTCTTAGCCTGCGAGACTAATTGCGTTTAACGAACGGCCCGATGTTGAAAATTGATAAGAATCAAATTCGTGGCAAGTTGAAACGGTAGAAATCGATCACTGAGAAAAAGTGCAACTCGTCGGCCGAGTAAAGGTGTCGAAATGAAAAAAAGAAAGATAGGAGAAAAAAAGAACGAGTGAAGGAAATGTCATGCAACTAGGTGCATGGTCGAGGCACGGGAATAAGAGCGAAAAGCGAGGCAGTTTTCGATCTGGTAACACGGCAGTGCTCGGTAGATAGCATGCGGATAGAGTTTTTCCGCGAGCGGCGTGCGTAACGCTAAGCAATCGGGCTAGGCTTGTTGCAGCGGTATTAGAGGTTCCCCTACTGGAGAACGTAGTACAGCAACGCTGCCGTTTTACGAGGAGGGTTCTCTCTTCCACTTCCACAGTTCCTCCACCGCACGGCGCACGGGTTCCTCGTCGGTGAGCGCTGGTGCCCGTGGCCGCTGTCCCAGTCGTCGCCCTACTTTGTCGAAGCCAACTCAGCTCGACACTCGGTTTACACCTCGGTACGACGAGAGAGAAACACGTCCACGCACACGCGCGCACACGTGCACGCGTACAGGGACGGGCCACGCATACACGCGACGTACGTACGTAGGCCACACACGTACGTGTTACGACGAACTCGGGCAAGAAGGAACGTGAGAAACGGTGGAGGTGGTGCCGATGGTGGTGGCTGTGATGGTGATTGTGATGAACGTCGTTGTTTTGCCACAATCCGGAAGTGTCCCGCGCGAAAACTCGAACTGTCCCTCTGTTCGCACGTTCCGACGCGTGGAACCACGTGCCTCGACCGGAAGTGCCAGTTCGAAGGAACGAAACAGACCGTTCTGTGACCTACGACAACCTGCTACGTGTGCTTCGCTCTGACTCCAGTGTAATCTCGTCGTGACAACTCCGTTCGCCTATCCAGTCACCACGATGGTTTCGAACAGTGATCGACGTGAGAAAAATTAGCCCGGCTAACTCCTCTAGAACGTGTTGGTTGAACGTGGCGCTAGTTGCAATTCCTAGAATTATCAGTGTCAGACATTGCCCTCCGATGCAGCGTATCGCTGAATCGACTTAGAGTTTCTTTGTTGTTGGACCGTTCATCCACAAATCGAACGGAGCAGATAGCGAATACCGACTTGCACTCTGTGGTTGTCGACGTTTATCACGATACGATCGTCACCGTATATTTTGGACGAACGTGCGAAGGAGCGAGCAAGCAAGAACTAGAGAACGAATTTCAAATTGGATGCTTCGTGACCCGGGGATATGCGCGGCACGAGAAATCGGCTAGGATCGCTGGGAAGCTTCTAGCAGGGAAACGATCGCTATTCGCGCTGTTCAGGAGAAAGTGCACGGGCTCTCGAACCGGAAGTGCCATCGAGCAAGAATATTCAGCACCATCGTTCTGTCCCTTTCTCTCTCTTCTGTGTTCTATTCACGCTATCTCTCTGTTCCTCGTATCCCGGTGTAAAATATTCGCATCGATGATTTCACGAATTTCGAACGTGAACACGCGTGTGCTTCTCTCTCGTGCTCCGTTGGAAGAAATTTTGAAAGGAAAGTGTTCCTTCTCACTATTATCATTAATCATCGCGAAAAGGATGCCTACAGCACGCGAGTGGCGCCGAAACGATTAACGAAACTTTAACGACTGATGAACCTCTTCCTCGTTTGTCTGATCTCGAAAACACTGCCAATTGCGACAGATCGACGACTACTTACACCTTACCCTACTGCCTGTGATTTTATTTGTTCTCCGTTTTTTCACTCTCCGTCTCTTTCTTAATCTACTGCTGTCGTCACGGCCAAAGTCACCGTACATCCTCTCGTCCGTGTGTGCCAATCCGCGGAGCATGCGCCGATCAAAGGAGCCCGCAACAGCCGTTTGAAAGGCGCGACCCTTGAAGACTGGTGGAAAGGATCGCACGAGCGCCAATCGATCGACTTCGTTTTCATTCTGAACACTGCCATCACTCTCGAGAGTGTCGAGACCTTTACAATCGGCTGCTCGATTGGGAGTCGCACACTGCCAGTAACCCGGAGGAAAATCCGCCGATCACGTGACGAGGTCAGCCAAAATTGGAAGAGCCACCGCTCTTCGTACATTACTCTAACGATTCGATATTGCAACTTGAAACTGCCTGATCGATAATATCATTCTCGGTAAACGCGGGAAACAAGCACGTTTATAAATCCATGCCCGTAGTCCCAACACGACGACGACGTTTCTTTAATCGCCGATTTTTATCGTCCCTTTATCCAACGTCGAATTTACGTCTGCTTCGTGTATACGCTCGTTGTCAATTAGAAACGCGTTCTCGTTGAATCATCGTCGTCCATGTTCCACGGCGTAACGCAACGAGTCGTGGCCCCATAGTCACGCGTTGATCAATCGTTTTCTGCGAAATCCACGCGCTACTTTACCGATCTTCGCGTATAGATAGAACGCGCGCCATTTAATTAAGAAAATATTACGGCTTTCTACAGAAACTGAGCCGTGTAATGGTCATAGAGAAATAGAAAAAAGAAGCGTAAGTCGTTATGCAACTGCTGCATGGCTGCCATTTCGGTCCACACACACGTATGCGTAAGTGGTTGCACGCGCGCCAGTGAGATGCGAGTGATACCGTTTAGCGCGTCTCCGTGCAAAACTGACGCATGAATGGTGATGCGGCTCGCGTAGCGTGCAGCGCGATAAGACCGAGTCTGTTTGATAATGTTGTTGCAACAGAACAGGGCTACCGCCACTCCCGAATAAACTCGGCCCGTGTTTACACGTAAATACTACACGCGCGGCGCTACTTCCAAAGTTTACATCTCGCGCACAACCCAAGGTGCAACGAACCCTAGGGGAATTTCGTGTAGTAGCCATCGACCAATGACACGATGGACCCTGATCAGCTATTTTCGAAAATGCATACCACTGAACGAAGAATGGCTCGTCGAGTATGAAACGAATCGAATGAGAGAACAGGCTCGAGAACCTTTTTTCTAACCACCTACGGTCTGTCAAAGAGAAATTGCGGGGAAGGAATTACATTGGACTCGTTGCGTATGAGACTCGATTAAAGTAATTGATATCTAAATATCAAAGCCTCGTTACAGAGAAGAAAATATCATCGTTCTATCTTTTTTTCTTTTTTTTTTTTTTTTTTTTTGACGGTTTAGCGTTACGAACTACCTGCATTTAGTGCATTTCACGAAGAACGTGTTCAGGCCCAGATCCTTTGGATTACCAAACTGCCGCGAATGATTCCATATCTCGACGATAAACTCTATTGATTTTCAACGATTCGCTTATTGAGCAATAACGATGCTCGAAAATCGATTGTGTATAGAGCATCTAAAATCCATCAACGTCCATTATTTTTGAGCGCTGCATACCACGTTCGATCTATGAGACTGTCGTCGTTTTATTATTTCCATACATGTTCATATCTTTTTTACACGATCATGCGCGCTGGACATATAGATCGAAGTTGTATTCAAACCGATCGTATCACGTCGAAATACTTAATCAAACCGGGGCTGAAAGGAGAGTAACGTAACGAAAACTCGAAGAAAAGACTACAACGTTGTCCACGTTGGTTGTATCGAAGGTACAAAAAGGATTTTGCGTGACAAACGAAGAAATAAATGGATCGACACAGCGTTGCTGGTTAAGCGTCATTGGTCAGGACACGGAGGAACCGGAAAAGCAGGAATGTAAAACTAAGCGTTTTCTATTAGGACAAAGGATAACCCAGTTTCGAGGGCAAACTCGCACGTGCAAATGGGTCGTGTGTCTTTGCTCTATCGCCGTTTTGGACACTGCGAGCCTTAGGTATATATACTTAAAAACCAATCGATGTTGAAACCGATTGGTTTGCTCGAGATTTCTGTTCAACTTGCTACCCTGCCACTTTGTACGCAATTTCGCACCGAATCGTCCACACGGTCACTATCGTGACAGTTGATATTAAATAAATTTTGATCGACTCACACATGGACTTGATGTTCGCAGACAACTTGATCGGTAATCATTGGCGGAGCATCGATATAATTTAACTCCGTCGAACTTTCGTCCTCGTGCGACTCGATGGATCGAATTCTATCACAGGAGACGAACAAATGAGGAACAAGCGCACGTGCAAATACTTAAGAAAACGGACGAAACGTGAGAAATACATTGCTCATCGTGCAAAACGAATTTTTGACTAGAGAAAGGTGCGAGTAACATTGGTGAACCGTGTATACGTGTATGTGTGTCTTTGTGTGGATATATATATATATAAAAGTACGTAGATACATGTGAGTGGAAGTGCGCGCGCTCAAACAGTTGGTGTATAAACGTTAACGTAATACGACGTATCTTTCCTCCATATCTGATCGACAATCTACATCGTCGGTAGGTCGATGATCTTTTGTAATACCGTCCCGACGCGACGGTATCGTCGGCAGGGATTTCGACAAGACTTCGCTCCTGCCAGCATTTTTCGTGTTTTGGATGTTTTAAACGGAAAAAAATGTAAGTCAGCAATTGGTTTTCTGGTCCCTGTCTAAACTTTCTCGTTTTAAATATTTATGGAAAGAAGATGTTTACCAAATGACCCGTTCCTCGCGAAAAGCGTCGTTAGTTACGTTATATGATAATTAATAGGCATCCGTACCTGGATACTTGAAAGCGAAGTCAACGAATAGGAGAAGCAAAAAAAGAAATGATAATAATCAGGAATGGATATCGGACAGGTTTCGATCAAGTCGAAAGGTCTAGGTCGTTCGGCAGGTGACAGATGCCGACCGCCCGAAAATTCGTAAGAATCTGTTGAGCAAACTTTATCGAAGGATAGGCATCCTAATCCCCTCTCCCCAAATACGTCATATATACGTTCGTCAGACCAGGAAGCGCAGTTTCGAAGATGAACATAAAATACACCGTGTCTTCCATAGAACAGCGGACGCTGATGCAAGCGTTAAAGATACGAAAATAATTTTTTAATGAATTCTGGTAACCTTGAGGAAACCATTAAAGCTAGGAAGGTTTATGCAGTACGAATAGTTGAAACCTCCAGGTATACGGTGTTCTTCTGAGCATAATTATCCAGATACTTAATCACGTTGAATCGAAATTTATTCATGAAAGAACTACCATACAGGATCATTTATAACCCGGTTAAATCCTGAACAGCTTTTTTTCTTGATGCAACGATTATGCTTAAAGATTAAACGAAACGAAACATCGACATACGTAGTGAACGTTTCCGTTCGATTTCATTGATTCACGAGTATCGCGTTCAAGTTTCCTAAGGCTATTGTTTCTGTTTAATTGGCCGCTATCTATTCTCAGGATCATCGTAGATCAATTTGCACGATCGTTCGTTCATGGTAGGGCAGAATGGTTTCTCTGTAATCTATAAATACGTGAGACGAGGCGATACACCAGTCGATTGTTAGGCAAATCTACGTATATACGGATCAATTATTAGTAGTTCGGGAACGTCGTGGTCAGACCTTTTCCACTAATTACGTAAAGATTTACCAGCTTTCTGATTGCGTCAGCCGAATAAACGCGAGACTTTATGTGCCCCTCGATAAAATACTTCTCAGCGTCCAATCGTGGCACTGTTTAGTAGAATTTTATACAATGTATATTTCGATACGAATGCGAGAAAATCATGCGTAGAAAAGTCGCAGAATTCTCAAGCGAACGTGAAATTCTATCGAAATTCGTGTCTGCTACGGTTCACGCGAAATCCAATTGCCCCACTTCGGTTGCCTTGATAATCCGCGCGATACGAAGCCAAAGTTAACACAGTCTGGCACGTGTAAACGCATCAAAAGTTAATCGGTCGAAGACAGTAGTTGATGACGTTTCCATCTCTGGTTAGATTCACTCGGTGACGAGCAAAGACGTATGACAAATTACTAAACGTAAACGTCATTTTTTATACAGATGTTAAACGAGTTGACCAACTAAGTGGGGATAAACATTACTATCATACTAGTTGTAACTTTATCGACCTACGTTATTTCCATTGATTAAAGCGAAATAATAAAGTTTTCGTTATACAGTATACGAACTCGAGCATTCCGAGACGATGAATCTAGCAGAAAGACGATTCTACTTTGCTCATTTCTAAATTTTTCCATTACGAAAAATTGTCCGAGATCGAAAGCTTTATATTTCAGCAACATGGAAAAATTCATTAAAAGGTTTCTATGAAGACTAATAATAGATGTATATTTGGCTTAAAGCTATAATCAATCTTTAATATATCTACAGTTATAACCCATTGAATGACATGTTTATTAACAGCATCCGGTAACAGCTGAATTAGTAAAAGTACTAAAATAAAATAAAGAATGATATTGGCGAAATTTTCAATGATTTTTCAGTATGTTGCAATAAAAATTTGAAGCGAGACATGCTCGAAATAAGTGATGCTACTACAGATTGTTATGATGCAAAATATATAAAAAAATTCGGCAACCGATGTGTTAACTTGTGCGTCGAATCAAATAATTGCATTGACGGTGGGCAAAAGATGTTGACCAATAGGGCCATTAGCCTGGTACTAATGATTCTAGTAGGTGTCGTTCTTTTCAGACGATAAGCCAAAAATAAGCCGCGCAACGCATTTATGCAAAGCGGTTAAAAACACGCTAAGTAAGGAGCACGCGGCACATGGCGGGAACTAGAGTTGTGCAACCCCGCTTAAAGTTATTCTGGCGGATGAGCGCAGTAGCTGGTGACGTCCCTAACCTAACCTAACCTCGCCATTCGACGCGCGCCCTCTCTCGATGACGGAGCTTGAGATAGGTCGGACACAAACGTCCGTACGAATGCACGTTACGTGCAGCCAGCCTGCTCCACTATAGTCGAATCATGCGTACTACGATCCGCGGCAAACGACAGCAGTATCCGCCACACTTTTCAGACACGATACCATGACCTTTTTCTCTATTGAATTATCAACGATAACTCTTGCGTTTAATTATTCATCTGTCACTGATCGATAATTATGATGAATTATATTTTGCTAAATAGTACGATATAATGATCATCGGTTATATCGATTATTAATAAACTGGACATATTTATATATTTATATTCGTAAAAATATAAATTTATATAATCGTTCAAAGCTTAAACAAGCACAGAAGAATTTGAGTAAGACTGATTTAAGAGGAATTGAAACTTGTATTACCGAAAATTATTTATCCGTTACATCGAAAGTTTTCACGTCAGGATACTGGGTTGAGTTTGTATTTTTGTGAGAATGCAATTTGTTACGTAAAAGAGATTGATTGATCCGCTGTTTTCATCGTCAATAGAGATAAGTGTTTTTTAAATTATGTTGATCTCGTTAAACGAAACACGTTCGACTCAAAACTGATTTAGCCATGCGTGTCACTAGTTTTCAAACATCGTCAGCTCGTAAACAATCTCTCTGACAATGAGAAGAAAGATTAACTCGATCAACGAATAAAGGGTGACGGTCGGTCGACTTTATCCGTTAGCAGATCTCGGAGAACCTGATGTCAGGGTGGCTGGAAAGAAACCTAATCCCGAAAACGTCACCAAGGCGTTTCTGTCTTCTCATAGTGTGTCACCGATTATAACCGGCTAGATCTCGGTCTATAGAGGCCACGTGCGTAGAAAATAGATAACAACTAGCAGACTCTTCGCCACCTATGCCAATCTCAAACTAAATATACCGGCCAGTAATTGCGGCGTTACATCCACCAACTCCGCCATGTCTTTCGTATCTCAGACGCTGTTTTATCGCGATCTGACGTGGTGCGATGTCGTTGGATGATCGCTTCGACGAGCTAAAACCCAAGCTGAAGCCGGATAGTGTCGTGACCCAGCATTAAACGAACGTTCTGCTTTTCGCGATTGATAACAGTTAGAAAAGTTAACCTTCGAGCATGAGAATTACTTCCCGCACACGAATCATCTTATATCTGCTCTCATTTCGCTCGTTGTTAAAAAGCTTATACTAACGAGCGTTTGCACGCGTTTTTTGCGAGAAAACGAGCTTACGAAGAACACCAACTGTGTTTCATCATCTAAGCCTAAGCGATCCGCCTGTCACGAGAAACTACGATCGCGAAGTAACTTACCGGCGGTTTCGAGTTCTCCGACGAAGAAAAGAGAGATAGAGTTGCAATTCATAACAAACGATTGACGCAGTATTGATGCATTGTAAGAAAAAAAATGAACTTCGTGAATAATGCATTTGTCCGGTATGTCCGATATTACCGATGCCTATGGTAATGTCGCTTTTTCACATAGAAGAAAAGTAGCTTAACGAACGAATGGTCGACCAGACTCATTAACCAATGAAATAGGAGTGTGAACTTTGCTATGTTATTGTTACGATGGTTATAATACCATCTGACATAGGAACGAAAATAACGTCGGGATACAGAAAGTAATTTAAACTATTACAGAAATGATAAATTAAAAGAGTACGTTATTAGGTTTGGAGGGAAATTATGACAAAGACTTGCTTTTCAGACTCAATCTGATCTCCAATAGGGTATTTTCCCATAATGATTTCTCAATACACTACAGGAATTTTGAAATACTTGTGTGCCTTTTATAATTAAAGTGAAAAATGTACACTTTTACAATAACATAAAGATTAAAGAGAAATTCGTCTACGAAATTCCTAGTAAACTGTTAATAACTTTTAATTGATTGCCACTATTATTAATATTATTATTATATTAATTAATATTACTATATTAATTAAATTAATCATCGTAGGCTTTTATTCAAATTGTAAGTAGTTTTTGTCTCTTCAGATTTCACTAAAATTAATTTTACTACGTCATATAATTTCAGAATCATCACTCATTAAGAGAAAACATTATTTCTATAATATTGTAACGTAAATCGTCATAGTTACTACTATTGTAAATTCAATTCGTCTTGATACAAACACTTCTTACAGCCATCTTACTTCTTCTCAATTGTGAAAAACAAGTTTCTAATTTTCTGATTTTATTAATGTCTTTCAATTCTAAAATTCCAATCGAATTTTTATCAAATAAACAAAGAACCGAACAGTTACATCAACTTAAAAAACACCACTTAAACCGTTATAACTCGCCACAAGCATAAAAATTTTGAAGCGTCTCTTTGGCAAATTATAAACTCTTGCTGGATCATTTGTTTCTGTAGCAAGTGCAGTCAATGACGTAAATAAGTATTTGGAAAAAAATAAAGAACTAAAGATCTTTATGGTATCGAAAAAATATCGAGACGAACAAAAATTAAGAATAGTCGGTCGAAACGGCGGTAAGTCAAAGAGGATCTTGCGGTTCCGTCGACTGCTATCCCGGCACTACCAGAACCATGAACGATCGACGAGATGAATTACGACGACACAAACGTCGGCACACCATCACGAAGATCCTTGCGTCGGAATGATGTCATTTGACCCTGACACGTGCAGTCAGCAAGTACCGGTATTCGAATGGGAATACCTAGACGTCATTCGTCGTGAGAGAAACACGTTCCCGAAAGGTGCATGACACAGCACGTTCGTGACTAGATATTAGAAACGCGCCAGGGTATCGAGAAGGTCCAAGTCCTTATTTTGAGTGGCCCGATATCAGTTACGGTCATCCGCGAAAAAGGTTCGAACCACTGATTCGTGCGTCACGGATTATATCTACTGGTACCTTATGTACCTATATGGAGAGAATTCGGCCGAAAGATGTTCTTACACCTCCTTCGTCATTTTTGGATAACTGAATCGTTTTCATTGAACAAGTATGATATACGTGTATAGTTGCTTATACGTGTATTTTTTGTTCTTCTTTCTTTCTTTTTCTTTTTTTTTTCTATTACAAGTATTACAGAGTTGGGCTTTCATTTTAATATCTAGATTAATCATACCTTCTTCCCAAATTTTCGATATTGAAAAATAATTTGAATTTGTTTCTCAAATTTTCAGGAATACCGTTATAAAAACAAAGAAAGTATTAATAACTTGTATATAAATATTTTTATAGGCTTGATATAGAAAATTATAAAGTAATTATTATTCGAATAAGATCGTCTTCAACACTTCAGAATGAACATGATGACACGCAATGTTGTGACTATTCTGAGGTCAATTCTCACGGACGTTAGCTGGCCTTATAGCTTCAAACTTGTTATACCTCGCGAGAAGTTGTCGTACCGATATCTCGTGGTACACGCCACGACTGAGCAAGATGGATCGTCTTCGATCGAAGGAAAGTCCATCAAGATCACGGACTCTTGATCGTTGATTAACGAAAGACTTTCAATGACACTCGTTTAATGCTTCTGTGAGAATGAGAGTGAGAACGGCGCGACGCGACGTACTGATCTAAGAAATGTCACTCAAGATATCTGCAAACACAAACTGAGACGTTGATACAAGAAAGAAATATTATTCTTTACCAGATAATGAATGAACATCTGTAAGAATAACAATATATGTTCGAGTATCGATACATCTAATTAGCAATAAAATACGAAGCGTTGTATGAATTTGTATCTAATTTGCCATGCAAAGACAGCGTATAATTACTTCATCGCGAGTACTTGAGATTTTCCATAAACCGTCGGGAAATATCTTTAACATTAGCAAAGCGTAATCAAGCATTTTTAAGAAACGTATAAAAACGCATAAAACTACTCTTTGACTGACTTCTAAATATAAAAGGCAACGTATTATTAGGAGCGTAATGTGGCGTACTGTATTTGGCACAGGCTCCATCCAAGAAAACGGAAAGTAGACTAATTCAGTAATTATTTACTGAAACGTACCGGTCTTGTTTACATACGGTTTTGCCAACTTGCAGTGATTATGGCGCCAAGTATCAGTGGGAAACGTGACTAAGCACTTGATATTAACCGACTCTCCTGGAAGGAATAAGGTCTGCCAGGAAACAAAGCGGTTGAGGAACGTGCGACCAGTATACAAACTAACCTGCTATTTATACATGTATAATGATAACGACTATAAAGTGCGTTTTCCATCTCCCAAAATTATTAAACTGAGTTTTTGTCCTGTTGAAACAAATCAAACGAAAAACGGGAAAGGGAAGGGAAGCGAAACAAAATCAGGTTGAAAAGGAACGTTTCACAATCTTAGAGAATTACAGCAATCTTCGCTTAGAAATTCTTTGATCAATAATAAGTTCGTTGCTACTACATCGATAATTTGTCCGAATATGTGAAAAATTAAAAAAAAAAAAAAAAAACAACGCGGGCTTCGTGTTCAATTATATGTATACGATAAACCACAAAATAAGTATGTTACAAACGGCATGATATCGTATCCATGCGGTAGTGACTTCACTTTTCAGTCGTCCTAGATAAAAAAAAAAGAACAATCGGCGTTGATGATACGCTGTATTCTCGTTGTCAGTGAACGATAACAAGCATACTAGCACGCCATCTTTCGCGGTGTTTCTTTCGCGCAACGGGAATCGGGAGGCGAGGGGACTTATCTGACGATTATTCGTGTGCCGGTCGATGGTCACGGTCCAGAGGTGCCCTTTTAAATTTTTCGACCGCTCCAGAAACAAAGTTGCGTATAAGGGTCGCCCAAGTTCAGACTTAGATCACCGCGGCGCGGCGCGGCGCGGCGCGTCGGCACAGCTGCGACCTGATATCAATGGTCGAGGAAATTGCACGGGTTAAAGGGCAAAAGGTTACGAGATTCGATAGCGAGCGAAACGTCTTCTGCGCGTGTATCCGCACGCATGCGTGTATTCCAACACGAATAAAGCAGTGCATGCCTGCCGGTGTGATTGACATCAGTAAGTATGCCATGGCCGACCGCTCACAACGTGCTGGTACGAACGACTGCAGCACTGCCCACACTGCCACGTACGAATACATCGACCGCGGCCAGTAACAGCACCATCCGTCTAGGCTGCTTAGAAAAACTAGTTGAGAAAATCCTGCTACCAACGCGTTTCCAACCTTAGAACGATCTTCGCGATTTTTCGAACGGGCCAATCTCGTCGACTGTCACGTCTCGCTTCTCCTTGTGAAAGGCGAATCACGCGACATTTTCGAAGGACTGTCTATTTTTCGTTTGGACTTCGGTAGAACGAACTACGATGGATCAACCAGGTCTGGTTATGCAACCAATAAAGGGGCATAACAGGTGATAGGTACTGGGACCGTGTAGACACGAGAAACGTGTAGTTTATTTGTAGTTTATCTGGAAAATAACACTGTACTCGGAGAACGGTTATTTTCGGATTAGAGGTTTTCTAGTTGTGAAAGATCCTAGATTGGTGAAAAAATAGAACAGCAAGATTTGGGAAGGAGAGTGTATAATATAGTGATCTTATTAGTGAATAATAATCGAGTAAATGGCAGAATAGGCAATAACTTTAAACTAGGGTATTTAATTTCGTCATTTACCGATATCCCCTTTCCGAAATCTTTCCAAAGTTAGTAAGTGAGCATCCCGATAGCGAGAGTATAGATACGTGTAAGGATTTGCAGTATATAATAATATATTCCTGCAGAAAAAAGCCGCACTTCACAGAAGTGTGTTCGATATCGATATAATGTCTGCTACGCGCCATTCACTTCGTATAAAGTCTACTGCAATATTGTAAGAAATTTAAATTCCTTTACGTTCGTCGTGATCGTAAGCCGGTTTACCTAGCCGACATTCCTACGCACAAAGTTACTACACCATAGTTAAATGTAAAAGTTCATCATTCACGCGGTTATTGCGTAACTTGGTCGGTGTACAGATCCGTTAATTCACAATAATGACGCGCTAATCGAAAAGGTTCTCGGTCCATGGCATAGTGGCCATTGATTCTCGCTGCTTTCGATTATACGCGTCGTGTCTAGATTATATCGCAAAAAAATCGGCCCGGGACGAAATATCAGCGGCGTGCAGTGAAACGCGGACAGCAATAACGTGACATGCGTGACGTAATGTAACCCTGTTCCACGAAGGACGCGGTTTTCACCAGGTTCAATCTTCCTGTAAGATGGTATCGTTTCGCCCAAAAACCGGTATCCCAAAACAGCGAGGACGCCCATAACGAGGGACCAGGGGAGAAGGAAGACGCAGAAAGAGGATTCGATGTCATATACGATGACGACGTTCTACCACAAGGTCCTCTGCTACTTTTACTTTCGTCAAATAAATACGCTGGCACAGAGAAAAAGAAGACTAAGGAAAAGAAGAAAGAGAAGAAGAAAAAGAAGAAGTAAAAGATGAACAAGAAGAAGAAGAGTCTACTTCCCCGAAATCGAACGGCCACCGCACGAGATCAGCGTCGAAACTTTCATCCAAAGACTTTCCTTACTTTCTTATCGGTTACGAGTGAAACACTGACCAATCTAAGTACACTACCGCTCAAAAGTACCTGAATTCTTGCTTGCTTTTAACAGGATGAAATTTAATCTTAACATCGCAAATGAAACGCAATATCTTTATTCCTTATAATCATTACAACTACCTATATACAGTAGTATATAGTGATACGATGACACTGATTTTTAAAGTTCATAGAATTATTTTGTCTTGTTTAAAAACAATTCTTTAAATTCTAAACTACGAGTCAGGTAGAGGGAATTCTTTTAAACCAACATTATTTCAAACAGTAATATTCAGAACAATATATTGACAAGTTACTAAAACTACTGTCAAGTTTTTTAACATATAATCCAAATTCATAGTCTGTTGACTCCATAAAAACACAGTAAGTATATGCTACTTTTAGTTACTGATAAAATTTGCATCTTATTATCATATACCTAAGTCCATAAAAGCTCGGATATTTATAGACGGTATTGTATATCATCGACCTATAGTGCCCTTTCTAGTTCGAAGATACGCAACAGCGATCGCTGATCGCACGCACAATTATCAGGCATACATCGTATGCGTATCGATCGAAAGTGAAATCACAACAAGAAGAAAAACTGACGCGAGAGGAACATCGCCTATTTGCGGTTCTTTATTTGGAGATTGATTTTTCCCCGCGTTTCGAGCATACGCGCGTCTAAATACGTTCGAGCATGTTTATGTAACGCGACGGGGTTAGTCGAAGATTTACACGGACTCTTCCGCGTTGATGTATTTTGTAACCGCCATTCGTGCAATTTTTCACAATCCGCTTCTCGCCAATGGACTAATTAAATTTTCCGATCGAGCACGATGGTTGATCGTCTCGATATCGCTTTCTTTTCTCGGCTTCTCTTACTTGATCTCCAGTACGACTTTTCGCTTCGGTGATCGTCTTCCAACGTCACTTTGAGCTGTCCGACGAATTGTTCGTTCCCCTTCATTGGTCTTTCTACTATCGAATGCTCCCTCGGTGAAAGTCTTTAATCGATAAAAGTAGCGTCAATTTTTTCTGCTCCAAGAAAGAAACGAACCTCTCATGCAACACTCCATTAGAGACTGACTCGTCTAATTTGAATCGCGTAACTTAAGAGAAGACCGTGTATTCGACAGGTCACGTTCAAGAATCATTTCCATTTGTTATTCCCATCTTATGATGCTCCGCCACTTGAGCCAGCTATCACGAAGAACTTTGAGAGAGTGAAAGTTCTCGCGTATACGCGTGTCGAGTTTTTGGCATTGGGCGTTTGGATTGGAGGGCCTCGGTTGGTATCGAGGTCACTGGTGCCACCACCACCCAACACCGTGGATCCATGACTTCGGTGGATCGCGTGGCCCGCACAACTGGTTGCCCCAAAAACTTTGGGCTGTGCGAGGCGTTCACTTCGGGCTCCTGCGCGTTGCGACTGCTTCGTCGTCTCTTCCGGACTCTCAGAAAAGTTTATCGTGGCCGTGAGTTCCCCCTTCGACTCGTCGAATAATCGTAGAAACGAATCGTACCGAAATCTTCGCCGATTTCCCATGTTTCTCGATGACTCTATTTCCCGTTAGACACTTGTTGTTGCGACGAGATCTTGATTCCGGACAACGATTTTCGAGACTTGGACTAAAATGAATATGTGTATTTTGAAGGAAAAAACGAATTCACGTGATCCGATTCTCGAAGGGACTGTTACGTGTGTTTAATTGCAGACGAAGTGACCCAATCACGACTCTGTACGTAGTAGTATCGTGCGGACGAACGATCGATGATCGGACGATATCGAGACGAGTGACGAGCGTGAAAGACGGTTGGATATCATACTTCGATAGAAGGCTTCGTTTCGTACTGTGGCATATCATGTGCGCGAAGATGAGTGTTCTACAAGGTCGTCACATAGGTAGGACTATTATTTTAAACTGGTCGTATAAAATTCTGTTTAACGGTGTGCTACTACCTTTACGTCGTTTCGAAGCTGACGAAGATGGCAATTAATAAAGTAGTAATCGATTAATATCACGGATAAATCCGATTAAATTTACGCGAATAGTCAATTGATTGTCGTTCTAACGGAGAACTATCTGTTCTTCGGGGAATGATAGGAAATCACAAGGATTGAATTATCATTTGACAAAGTTTCTAGTGATTTTTTTATAAATCGATTCTAATGATAATCGTGGGGAGAAGTTTTGTGGAATTAATTTCCGAGGTACAACGAGGTGTCAGTTTGTCAGCGTCTTCCAGGTCAATAACACTGCAACGCAATTTCACAATTGTACGTTTCGCTAATTTTGAATCACAGTTCCGACCATATGTATACCAACGATACAGAATGCTGCCAGATTTATTCTCTTCTCGACCGTCATTGGAAACACGAAACACGAAACACGAAACACGAAACACGAATCGTTTGTAGAAAACAAAGTTGATTTTCTTTCTCAGCAATACACGATTTAATCTCGGGTTATATAGCTTATTTATCATTTTTAATTGTAATTTTAAAATTATTGCAAGATTTTAAATTACTTTTTTTGATTTTTTATATATCTCTATATGTGATTCTTTTGATTATATATCTCCATATATTACAATTTTTCGATTGAAAATTCCTTGAAAGATCTCAAATTTATTGCTATTGGAGAGCGGAAGCTACGTATAGAATATTTTGCTTACCGCAAAGTCCTAAGCGATAGTCAGAGTTCTAGTACGATCGATTGCGTAAACGATAGAAACCTGGAACCACGGGGTTCTTTGTAGCTTCGCAACACCGACTTTTGCTCCAGATTGCAACAGTTCGAGCCTCCATCGGTAAACTTCGTTGCACTGTCGTGGCGTAACAAGTGAACTTCACTCGCATTGCCTTACACCGAGCTATCAGGATTTTTCGTGAACGAAATATTTCTACGGGCTTCCTGCTGTTTCGAAACACCGTTGTGCCAACGTGTTGCAATGTTTAAAAGCAATTATGCGCTGATCCGACGATTCGTACGTTCAAAAAATTGATCAAGAGCAACGAAGAACATGTTATGCTTCATAAATAATCTAATGATCCGTAAGAATCTCGTTAAGGTAGCATGTTTGTTGATTCCGCACGAAAAGCGGAGAAATACTCATGAAATTATATGAAACGAAAATTGATCACGCAGTAAATCGTTCTTTCCTTCTAAAATGATCGAACGTCGATTAAGGTTCAACGAAACCAGACTTCTCGTTTTCTCTGCGGAACAACAAAATTGTTAAATCACGAGGATTGCTTCCGACGATTCGACAACGTTCCGAGGAACCGTATCATTAGTAGTCTAGCTTACGTGTCAAAATTCTGGCTCGGTCTGAAAGTAACGGAATACGACGGAGGCGATGGAACGAATTTCGACGTTTCCACGCCGCTCGTCGCCTTATGACACAACACGGCAAAACTTGCCGTAGGAAAAGTAAGGTAAGGCCAGTGGTATAATAGAAACTTTCACTGCGGAGGTTCAACGAACGGGGCTCTGACTCTCACTGGCCGTTCTCACTGGTTGCCCGATTCACGAGTATCCGAGAGACACGACTCCTGTGCCTCCTGCCTCAACGCTTCCTTTTCCTTTTCCTTCTTCTCCCTCGTAAGAAAAATTAAAACGGAATATTTATAACGTTGCTCCAATGTCGTACGAGCGCCGCACGACATTCCCCGATGGATCTCAGTGTATGAATAAACGACAAATCTTTGAAACAATGCTTTGGAAGAACGTTAGTGGCGGACATTATTGCAGACCTATTGTCGGTGATACGTGTATGAAGAACTTTCTTACACGACAATGCCGTTTCCTTAGTCCCGCGAGCGATCCAACCTGTCTGAGATAACACGAAATACACTCGAGGAAGCAGAGTTCCTCGTGTGTTCCTATTTGTTCTCCTTCCTGTCTTCCTTCGTCTCTCCATGCGAAAAAGAAAGTTCGGTGAACGTAGTTCAATCGAGAATCCTCTTTTTGCGCCTCTAGGAAGGAACGCAGACTCGATCCAACTGCTTCGAAGCGATACCGGGATTCATTTTTTTGACATTCTACGGAGATACGTTTCCAGAATGAAAATTTCATCGGTGTAAAAACTATAGCGCTTTTTTCTAACTGATTTAAAGGTTAAATTGGTATTCCCGCAGGGTGTATCGTTACGTTAACAGCGTCGTTTTCCTTCCTCCGATAAGTCGGTTGGAAGGTGGACACGGTTGAAAACGAGGTTTCACATCCGTGAGGACCTGGCCTGATAAGCGATAACTCGCTTTTTCAAATAACAGTACTACACATGGCGATAAAGTACGCGCAAAGCTCGGCATTCGACTTTTCACACGTTCGATTTCTCTTGTAGTCGATCACCGACTACATTATACGTGTATAGGCCTTAAGCGATTCTATAAATATTTCTGCACCTTGATGCATCGAAAATACTGTGATTTTTAGAAAAGAGATTCTATTTTTATTCTGAGCAGATTACTTCGAATAATAATAAAGATTCGTCGCGATGGGTTGATCTTGTTCATTGAACTTCCTACAAGCTTTAGAATTTTGATTCTGGAAAAGCAGTGTTTTCTACACGAATTAATCAATTCCACGATACGTCCTAAATCACGCCCCAAGAGATGTCCTGACCGTTCAAAGCGGCATTATTTTATCCACGACCCATTACCATTGTCAGGAATTCGTTTGCTTGTAGCATGACGCGAGAGCCAATCGCGTGGCCAGGATACTTGAACGGGAGTTAGCCGGGAAAAAAAAAAGAGTAGCAGAGCCTCCAAACACGAGAAACAGAGAGCCTAGAGTCGGACAGATTCGAGTGGGGAGTTGTAGATCTAGGATGTCATGGCGTGGGAGAGTCACTTTCACCATCAGTGGCCCCTATAGCGTTAAAATCTACCTGTGGTACATAAAATTACGCGGCACTGTTTCACTAGATTCGTGATGATGTTAACTGGATAGAAATATGGCATAGAAGAATTCTAAGATATTTTACTTGTATATAGAAAACAGTTTGTCGACATTTCTATCTTTATGGTGAAACCGTTGTTACGATCAGTTTCGAAGTAACAGTTAATTAAAAAACAGAAATAAAATAATAGAGGCTATAGGTGCGAAAAAGAATCTTTTACAGTGAAACATTTATGTAGATAGAATGATTTTGAATGTTTAAATCTACTCTTTAATATTAATGCTTTTCATTCAATCATCACGCGATGGATTATGCAGCTTAGCTACTTCCTGTTACAGTTACGTTCCTATTACGATCGCCAGGAAATAGATTTACGAAAATAATTATACCGGTTTATACGACACAGGAGAAAATATCGACACGATGGAAAATGTAACATGCGATTACCTCGAAGTCGCGATCGATAAAAAAAAATTTTAACTTTCCTGTTATGTAAAACAAAATCTCTAACCTTTCATTCGATTACATAAGCGTTGCTAAACCATGGGTATACTAAACGTTGCAAGCATAAATATTGTTGTATACGGTCCTTTATATTCTAATCGAAAAAGAAACATTTTAGACAAGATAAACTCTGAACAAAAAGAACACAAGAAGGAAGATGTCTGACAACTTAGGTAAATTTTTGAAAAAGATGCGATATTTAAGTAAAATATAAATTTATAAGATATAAAGTAAACAATTTTGTCAAGAACTATTACCGAATAGAATACATTTTTTAAATATTTTGATAAAGGAAATATAACACGCTCGACTTTAAGTCCAATGTATGTAGTTACAGGAATAAGCGTACAAAGTTAAGCAATCGATTCTAAGTCTCGCGAAAATCCCATTCAACAGGGGAATACGCCTAACTTGTGATAATAACGTGTTACACAACTTTCCAATTATCGGGCGACTTCCGATGTTCAATTAAAAGCCTCGTAGAAGCGGTGGACGAAGAGCACCGAGATAAAAAGAAGAGAAAGAGCACGATATATCTGAAAAGCCCTAGCGGTCTCCCTCCTTCTTTGCGACAGCGCCACGTTTAATGAAGCAAATACCACGAGTATCGGGGTAAAGCGCGAACCTCGAAAAAGCTTGGCCGAGATAGCGAGAGCTTGCGTGGCTTTGAGCCCGACACAGAGGCGCGGGCACATGCACACACTCGCGTATACACAACAAGATCGCTGCGCCGCGCCAGCGGCCTCGCAAGAAGAGACCGTAGGTTAGTGCATTGGCTGCACTTTCCGTCTCGGTGTGTACATGTGCACGCCGCAGTGGCGGCAGCTGTCGGTCGTATGCATGCATTGGTTACGCAAGAATAGCAGCGTGTGTGAGACTGCTGACCCACATACGCCAGGGAGCAAGGACCCCGCTGCACCACCACGCACACCCGTTTAGTGCCGCTTGCCGCGAGTATGTGAGCGCGCAGGCGCACCAGCGTTGCTGTGGCCGTGGATCGTGGATGCGCTTCGTCCATGTAATGGTACACGTAAACGCCATCTGGTGCCGCACAAACCTACTACGCATATACCCGCCCACGTGGCTGTGAAGATAGCTTAAGCTACGTTTACAACATCTGTGGCACTTAGCTCGTTTCTGTAACTTCGCTACACTTACGCTGCACTTGACCGGGTATTGGTACATTGCAGCGTTTCGCGACGAATCCATTGGTTTTCCGATGCTACTGGTATTTTCGATTGCGGCCAAGGGGCTCGTTCTCTCAGCTTCCTGCTAGAGCTGTTCGCCTTTGCTCGCGCACAACCACAGTACGTGACGCTCCAACGGCTACGCATTCGAGTGGCGTCGTGTTTATCGGAAATACTTGGTGTATTACTTGTAATCGAGTTGGATACTGCAAAACGGAAAGCGGTGTTTCAGAGATAAATATAAGATAGAATGTATGGGGGAATCGATAGTTTAGGTTAAATTGCCGTGCTCTTGAACATGGGCCGCTCTATCCGCGCGAAACGCAATTAGATGCATTTGCACGCCTTCGCATGTTTGCTTATAATAGAATTATTTCGTTCTTTTCGTTTTCTTCCAATAAATTCGAATACATTGTGGATAGGCATTCCGTCGATCATTGTGGATAGGCAGCGAAACGCGTAGACATACGAGACAGAACGGGGAAAGGAAATATTTTTAAATACAGGCAACCTCGTACAACTAAAAATGGAAGATGTAGTTAGACATGGAAAAGAGTAACATAAGGCAAAATGAAATGTTGTAGAATTATATTTAGTATGGAATTAATTTTATGCCATTTTATGTATCTCTAACTATTTTAAAAACATAGTTTGTTTGAATTGCGTACGCTACCCTCTATAAAACTTCCGACAAGATTGTACAGAAAATTGTGATCGTACAGAAAAAGACTGTTGCTTAACACGGAGCAGTCGTATGTAAGAGAAATTGTTCGATCTGTAAGAGTACTTGACATGAGAGAGAAAGTTGTTCCGTGATTTTACGATACACGATTATTTGCTTAAGCCTGAGCGTAGAAAACTTGACTTGGTTGCAAGCCAGGGGGCGTGAATGATCGTTATCAAATGTTTGTAAATTTAAACTTCCACATAGTTGAAGATGAAATAAACACTGTTAAGGATAAATGGAAATTCAAGACTCCACAGACAAGACATATGCAGGATAAATGTATTTCTTAAATGATATACTTGCGTCAAGTGGACGTCATTAGAGCAACATAATAAAAATTTTTAACAAGACTGTTGTGCAATTTTCAGTTGGTATACGTATTTACACTAATTTCTAATTCCTATCTGGCAGATCTCCTATTCCAAATGTCAGAGATGTTCGTAAAAATGGATTGCAGCTCTAAATACGAGTACCTACATCAATGAGATTAAACATTTTTTTATGAATTAATGCTTTCCTTCTCCCTTCCCAAGAAAAATCACCTGCCAACGTTAATATCGGCCAACATCAATTATCCAGTATCGTTCTATACGATAGGTGGTTCGAAACGGCCGCCAGAACCACACCAAACGCACTACACGCAAACGCGGTTGCATGAATCGAGCGTTCGCATACGATTGGCCCGTATTATCCGCAACATCGCGTTTATTAAAACGACCCATGGTGTGTCATAGACCATTTCTCTCGCGTACAACCGTAAAACTGCCTCTCGTCTCTGTCGACCATTAATTACAAACAGCCGGCAAACAACGATAAGACGCGATTCATCATTATCAGAACACTTTGTATGAGTGAACGAGCATTGTTAAACTGACCTGGTGCACAAATCGACACTTATTCATCAACTTATTCGTTCATCTATGATATCTGAGCGATGACGCTGAAATATACATATGTATATGTACTTTGAATATCGACTTCAAATACTTATTACTCGAGTTTATTCAAGAACAAACTAGGTAAAATTCGATTTTTTTTTTTCTTTTTTAGATTGTCGACTATTGTTAATTAAATAGGCCGAGAAACAAAAGTAAATTATTCCAAATTTTACAGTATGAAATTTATATCCTTTCCCGCCAAAAGAGCAATTCCTTAATTTCCTGATACTTACCTACATCGTTTATCATTAAAACTCTACAACATTTATTGTTCATTATTGGTTGAAGTTATACGATTTCGTGAAATTTTTATAGGCTTATCGCGATTCTATGATTCATTTGTCGATTCTACGATGGATCGGCATCAAATCATATCGTTGTGTGTAGTGCCGCTCAAAGATACTCTCATCCAACGATCCAATTGTATGCTATTGGTTAAAGAGAGGTTAATGGTGAACGCTATGTGTTCGCCGTAATCGCAAACGCGTGCGTCCGACACACGTATCTACTTTCACATTCAATCCGTTCTCTTTGCGATAGCCGATATCCTCGGCCAAGCGAGATGGTTTCCATCACTAATAGTCAAGAAGCGTCTTATGTTGTGGACCCACCAGCCTGCGTTCTCGAACGAACCACGGGAAGGGAAAGCCGTAATCTCGTATTGAGAAGCGTGAAACGACTTGTGAGAAAGTTGCTCTTTAGTAATGAGTCACGCGTGACATAACCTTTATCGTCGTTTTTGGTATCTTTATCAATAGAAGTTTACAGAAGCAGATGCAAGTTTATTTAAAACAACCCTCCCAAAAGTTTCGGACTCATAACCTTTTTTCATAGTAGTCAAATAACTAGCGAGTCTATCCCCAGTATAGATCCATAAAAAGAAATTTTTAGTAGTCAAACGAAGCTAGTTTTAACAGCTATTAATTTCAGAATAAATTCTGGTCGTGATCCTCCGAAAAACACTTTACGAACCTCTTAGATATCGCGAACCACAGCTTGGAAATTCAAGCTTTAGATAGCTTTTAAAATATGCAACTTTTGTTAGCCAGTATTATTTTTAACATAAAAATAACAAAAACAACATTCTCCTTTTCAACAGAGTTTGTAAAAGATGTACTAAATGTGCTTTATATTTTAACAATGTAATGATTTACGTAACAATACGTAGAATGTCCGAGCAATCACTGCCGTGTGAATTGCTCTTTATTCATGAATTCTGTGCTGAAACTTGATCCACGCGAAAGCTTCACCGTGCCATTCATTTATATATCACTGCTGTATAATGAAAGAGGAACGTGACTAGACGGTTCATGATTAATGAAGATGTTTTTCGTGACAGACGCTGCCGAGGCATCTATCGCGACTTTAATTTGTACGATCCTTTGAACCTACCTTCATATATTACATTTATATATTTATTATAACAAGATAATACGTGTCAAACTCGTGTACCAACGATCAACCGATAAACCTAATCCTTTTCCTATCGTTTTATTTGCAGGAATTATGACCCTTACGAGCAGCCCGTGTGAGCTAGACAACATGAGCTTGTTTCAAGACCTCAAGTTGAAAAGGAGGAAGGTCGACTCCCGATGTAGTAGCGACGGTAAGAAATCATTTTCTCTTTCCTTTTCGTTTAATGACGTCTATTTCGAACATACATCGTGCGTAAAAAATGTTATCCCTCATCGACGGATCACAAAACGTTTCCTTATATTTTATCGACTTAATCTTAGTAACATTCCCCTTTCATTTTTCAACGATTAATATACGAAAACTTCGGTTTAGTTCCATTTTAATTATATATAGCATCAAACAGTTTCGTCGATAAGTCACACGACGAACGATAGAATAGAACATTCACATCTCGCTCAGCGATCATTCATCCTTGTCAGTAAATCGTTATCATGAGAGTTCAAAAGTTTTCCTGAATTGTTATCGGCGCATTATCGCGCGTTGCACTAGGTATCTTTGCTTGTGAAGGGAATTACATGGATGACAAGGTATAATGCAACTCTGCGTTCAACAATGGTAAAACGTGTGATTACCAAGCTGAATGACGTTGTCAGAACTAGAGAAGTTGGAACGACTCGTAAATCTCTAATTATTGAGCAGTAATCGTTAATTGTAAAACGAGCAAAACAATATCGTATCGAGATTTCAACAGCTGTCGTAATCGTGTCTTTGAGAGGAATCGTATATCATTGTCTGACCAAAGCTTAGCGAGCGAGCAATCTTTTCTTGTTGAGAATACCTAGAACGAGCCATGAGAGTGATCAGCGCAACTGTAATGATTAGTTGTCGCCCATAATGCCATATTTGATACCCTTATTGCTCCGATTTTCATAACATGCGTACATTACACTACATATGTCGTATAAAACATCAATCATGCTTCATCTGTTCCGCTTTGAAAACCATAAACGAGTAACTGTATCATTACATTACATTACATACAAGAGCACAAACTTCTAGAACCTAGACCGGTGGTCTGCGATACAAATTTATTATATCTTTCCACTCAGCGGACATTTATCGAAATAAAGTTTCTGGATCACCTCCAATGCTGCCTAGTGGTTTTGCAACAATATAAACTCGAGTTATTCAAGTAATGGTGTCAACAAAGTTGACTCGCATTTTAGTTACGCGTGTAGTCGCATTGTCATCATGCATCGGTCGAGCTACATAATTTTACCATGCATCTTTTATTTGAAGGACGTTGAAGAAATATGCGCATATTCGTTTCCAAATAGAATTGAATTCACTAAAATAACTAATTTAATAAAATAATTTCAAATCGGGGAATCGTAAAATCCGCGAGGCTACTCGAAATAATAAATTGGACAAAAAGACAATAAAACGTTACTATTTGCAAAGAGAGACAAATGTGACAATGCAATGAGAAATCCGTCATGGGTCTACTGAATATCTATCATCTAAAGTAAGCAACGACGAAAAATTAATAACTTAACAAAATGATAGACAGACGTGAGATAATAAGCTGCTCTAATATCGTGCCAAGAGTGTCAACTTCTTATCCCCCTCCAATCATTGACACTCTCAATCTTTAACACCTATAACGTCCGTCACTCTGAAATTGTACGTTTTACGCAGTTCCCTCTCTTGAAAATCCTTATGCTCGGCCAGATTCAGTCATCGGCGACTTCAGAGAAACGCCATAGACGCTTTTATTATTGTGTCTCCTAAACACGATTTCGAGTGGTCGGTTATGATGGACTGGTTGCCGTGGGGCTAGTTGAAGCATCTCGATCGCTTCTGTGTAGTGAGTAGCGCAAAGAGGGAAGGTAGTAAGTTCAGAAAGAGAGGGGGTGCTGGTTGCTAGCGGTGGTGCAGGGTTGAATATCAACCCACGCGGTTTCCCGGACGTGCACCGGTGCTAGTTCGGCTTCGTCTGAACTCGCGCCAGCACGCGATAAACCACCTTCCATTGTGCCCTCCACGCACAAGCTATCGAAAATCTAACGAATATAGTTAACCACTGGACGGACAAAACAGAGGAGCTAATTATCTGTGGTGAAAGAAATCTATGACCAGCTGTGCGTTAATTAAGCTGCATTGATTCCTCGAACATCATTCGCAAATGTAACCGATACCAATGACCCTCGATCTACCGGCGATTAGAGGTCAGAGACTGTCGTTGGCCGGAAGCCGAATCGATGGTAACGACGGTGAACCTGGATTGTTGTTATGCCAGAAATAACGTCGATTTGGAAGGGCGTATGCGGGATCGAGTTTCATACGATAAAGTTGACGGTTCTTCTTCTCCCCTTACCGAAGACGGACGGTTCGTTCGCGAGATGGCACATGAATGAGCCAGTTTTCCGAGGGACGATTATTCCAAGCGAGCCACATCTTGGAGAATCATTGATCTTTCGCTCCGGGGCCACGCGCGAGCAACGTCATATGCGGAGGAACGTGCGACGCAATTACACGGTGACGTGTGCCAGCCAGAACGGCATAGTGTTTTATGAATGTAACAATACGGAAAAATACTTGGACGAGTACCAATCGCTCTTGATATCTCAACATTGTAACCGAGGAAAGTGATATTTTCTTCGTATTCTGGAAATAAAAGATCGATCGGATCGTGTTTAACGTCACAATAGGATACGATAGTTGATTAGTTTCTCATCATGTTTGTGAATGTGTTGCGGCTAACTTGTTACGATCACGATGGTTAAATAATGTTAACACGACATGACACCTATTCCTTTTCGTTTTGTTTCATTCTGTATTGATTCTATTTTTTATTAAATTTATTATTTTATACTTTGCTTTGCATTATGATTGAAAATGGAAAATGTATGGTAAAGAGAATAGAAAAC
This sequence comes from Bombus pyrosoma, assembly GCF_014825855.1. Classification (NCBI taxonomy): domain Eukaryota; kingdom Metazoa; phylum Arthropoda; class Insecta; order Hymenoptera; family Apidae; genus Bombus; species Bombus pyrosoma. Next base: position 16,306,166 of record NC_057772.1, on the reverse strand, counting down.
AAACGGCGACATCAATTACTAGATGGTTGTTGAAACTCTAGTTTAGTGCCGATGATATTAGTCGACTGGTACCGCATGAAGGAGGGGATCGATGCTTTTCGGTGCGTCTGACCCATGATATGCTATTCTACTGAAAGCTGCTTCTTGCGTAAACCTTACATAAATATAATTTTTTATAAACTTTCAAAAAGTACGTGATCGTTGTTATCAAAATAATATATCTATATACTATTTAATATATATTAAATATTTACATATTTAATTTGATACAAGGTTTTTATTCGTGACAAGCAAATAAGTGAGATTAATAGCACGCTTTTGTACCAACCGAAGTACACAAAAGTTTTGCATTAAAATTAAATCTATAATATTATTCCAATAAATTTATCCATAATACGTGCCAACATGGAAGGATATTTTTTAACAAGAATATTAAAAATAATAAGCCTGTAATAACGTACGGGCCATATACCAATCAAACATGATCATTTTGAAGAGGTGCAAGGATATCGAAGTTACCGAAGACAATCGATGAAGAGAATTGAGTTTAACAAAGAACCGTGATACTCTACGCAACAAGTACTTACATATGTACCTTCTACGAAGCTTGAGCAATCGTTCAATATCGACGATACATACATGGAAAACGTAATGGAGAAGTTGAATATCTACGATGACGAAACAATGGACTTTACATTGAAAAATAGTTTGTTTTTCACGTCTCATCTTCACCGTATGGAGAATTGGAACTCATTGAACATAAATCTAAGAACACTTCAAGCGCTAAGAACACCGTTGAATAATTTTCCATCGTATTCCTATTTGTATCATCCGTACAACGCTTTCTCAATGTCACCCTATCAAAATTATTTCGACTTTCGTCATTACTTCAGATCTCACCTGATAATGGCCCCGTATGCGATGCTAGATCATCGGTACTGCTGCTACGGTTCAACTAACCGTTGTTCATCGATATTCGGTAAACAGACGATTTTAAGTTTCCGAGATTCGTGCCTGGAACAGTTTAAACCCACGTTCTTAAGAACTTTGTCAGACCGTTCAGTTTATGTAAATTCTTTTGTCAGTTTTCAATTCTGTACCTCGAGGAAAAAGCATACTCTCGCTCATATTGCAAATTTAGACTTAATTTCTATTTTATTACATATACCTAAAACAAACTTCAGTTTCTATTTTCTTTTTTTATTCATATGATTTTTATTTTACGCTGTTTAAACAGCAATGGAAAACTAGTTCTGCAAACTATTTTAGCTAAATATTTTGTTGTTTATTTATATTTTTCGACAATTCAATTTTTACAGCCGGAATTATATTTACAATTATATCAGTTCCTATAAGTAAACCAGCACATTTTTAAATGACAAAAAAGAATAAAAGACGCAAATGTGAGTTTATACTGATCCATTACGGGCCCCCACAATAGCGCCAAACCATAGCACGTCGGTACTCTGAGCTTTAAGTATTAATCATGCAAGGACAGACATACGAGATCATCTTCGTAACATCGACATTATTAATTGTTCACTGTGATTGTCGTGTTGATCATCGACTCATTCGCTGATGATGAATGAAGTTCTCGTCGTCTCCTACAGTTACGCGACACGTGATCAGAATCGAAAGGCTTGAAAGCGGGATTGAATAACCGGCGGAAGGAATCGATTCCAACCGTTCCTAAGGGGGAGGGGGGATATCTAAACGAGAGGAAGACAATGAAAGGCGGTAAATGAATAATCCACGGGAACCGATTTTCACGCTGATCGGTCTATTAATAGCTGTGAGAACTAGTACCTAGGTACCTACAATCACAACCCGACCTTGTCAACTGCATTCCTTCCTTGACCTACACGAACAGCCGTAGTCCCCACATCCTTTTCACGATCTAAGCACTCCGAACGGGTATTACACTTTCGTGTTGGTCGCGTAAATTGCTCTCGCTGCAAAATATCCTTGCAGCTGCACGTGCAATCTCGAACACTTCCCGCACCCTAGGGCACGATATAAAGGGAAAACCATTCCACGACTGAACAATCTCAAACTAGTACTACATGCCACAATGTTACTGCTCTCGCTAAATTTCTCATAGAATTAAAACGACGGGAATATTTTGATCGTTCCGTTTATGAATATCCAAGTTGATTTTAAAATAGCCACCTTTTCCTATTTTAATACAAATATAATTAGAATGAAAGTAAAAGTTTTTATTATATATACATATATATTTTTTTTAATAAATGCAATGTTGTCATGGGAAGTAAAAGAACAAGTATGCATAATATAATAGTGAGGTGGTTATAACGTGTAGACGTGTTTAATAAAGTAACGAGTGGATGAATTCGTAATAGATTCAGATGTATTAAAATAATTATACGTATAAATACAGAGATAGTGTATGCCGGTTGTAATCTATGCCGATCGAAGAAAGGATAATAATACTCTGTCTTAGGGAGCACGTTTATACATTTATATCAACGGATACCATACCGGATACGATACCATAAAAAGTTAACCTTCTTATGTAACTCTGGCTGAAAATTACAAGAAACGGCGATAACAATTTGTTCAGAGTTCATTTGCCTCTAGACCTTGTAAACCAAAACAACGTTAGTGTTCAAAGGTACAATAATATGAGTCTCCGTAAAATTTGAATTCTCCATTTCAACTTGACTTTTTCTACGCTCATGTGCCGCTACAATAGTAAAATACAAATATTTGTTCCATTGTAAAGCATAGTATTCCTTTTCTGCCAGTATAATACACCGTAATCCGGTCAGTTAATATCTCAAACGTCGACATCGGAAAGAACAATACGATAAAAGTCGAAATATATCCATTGAAGGTATTCGATTTGATTTTTAAACAGATGGGTACGAGCAACAAACTATGACATGGTTCTTTTGAAACTCGTCTGTCAACGTTATAAAACCTTGGATTGGCAGTCCACCGTGATAAGTGCTATTAATCTTCGTAATAGACCACCAGGCATGCTTATTCGCGATGATTAATAACATTTTCATATCTCCTAGAACACCAAAACCAAACCTATTAACGCGAAACATCGGAGTTCGAGACGGTTACGCGATCGTTGAACCACATAGTTTAACCAGCGAACAAAGAAGAACCGCATCTCACATAACTTTTATAATCTCGTGCGAATCGCGCGTGAAAGCGATGGAATCGTCTAACTGCAATAATTGTTATTAATGCTCGGTGAAACGCGGTTGCTTAACCATGCAAGAATAGTAATGATCAATACGTTACGCGTTACGTTACGAAGTGTCAAAACAGAATGCAGCAACGTGTTCATCTCTATTAGGCCAACATCAGATCGATATAGAGATTACTTGCAGCGATAGAGCTGAATCTCTCGTTCAACGATTTGCGCTAGAACATTTGCAAATTAATTTTGCATAGCCAAGCATCGTCAATTTTCATCCTGTTACCAGGAAAATATTTCTTTCCATATTATCGCAAAATGTTTCGCACGATTACCGTTAATATAACTCCATCCAAGAATCTCAATGATCAATTTCGATTTTCTTAAATTGCATCGCCGTCATTGATGCGTTTCCAGTTAATTCCTTCAAAGATCGTAAAATTCGTTCGTTAATGAAATTTCGGTCAGAAAATCGTTCTTCATCGCCATCATCGCCATGATCATCACGACCGAAATGGCAGCCCATAATCATGTGTACACGCGTCAAGACTAATCACGCTTCATCCACGTCCGTAATCGCGGCCTTCCCAAGGTAAACGTGTGCCAAATGTTCCATCGAGTATAAACGTGAGACCAACGCCTTATTTCTCAGACTCCCCGGTATCCCTTGGATCAGCAGGCTCGCCGCTCGGGATCCAGCCGGCGGACGCTCCTTCACCCATAAACTTTCCTGCTCCAGGGGAGAGCATGGCAGACACCTCGACCCTGTCGCCGGAGGCTAACATGCCGAGCTCGCCGGGCTGCCCCGTGGTCAAAGTCAAAAGCGAGTATCTGCTAGGCATCCCGAGTCCGGGGACACCGCGAGATCCTCTTCGTGGAAGCGGGGCAGCAACTGGCTTGGAAACTCGTGATACAACCTGTTCGGACCGTGCGTCACCCGATTCAGTCTTCCCTGATGCCACTTCGATGGTGGGCTACAGAGTCGTCGAGGAACAGCAGCAACAGCAGCAGCAGCACTATCACCAGCAACAGCAGCAACAACAACAACAACAGCAGCAGCAGCAACAGCAACAGCATCAACAACAACGTTCCGGTACACCCGTACCAACCAGGTTGTCGCCTTATTCGCCGATGCAAGCGGTCTCCACGACTCCCATGCCTCAAGAAGCGACTTCAAGAAGCGACAGCCCCGACAAGGGTGACTTATCGTCGGCGCAGACGAAGGAGGAGTCCGATAACTCGGTTTTTGACGGAGGAGGTGGTGGTGGTAGCGGCGGTGGTGGTCGTTCGGAGACTTCCAGTCAACCTAGTCACCGAAGCAGCCCGTCTTCTCAATATAGCCCTAGCCAGAGTATGAGTCCTAGCGCGAGTGCGACACACACTACTCAACAACAGCAACCGCAAACACAGCCAACACCGCTGAGACCCCGAGTGCCCTCGGTGCCACCTCACCTTCTAGCTCACCATCAATTTTGGTCACAAAACAACGGTATACAGGGGTTCGCTACGCAAAGGCTATTGAACGGGGTCATCAGTAGCGCTGTTAACTATGGACAGAACGCTGCAGTTGCATCCACTAGTAGCAGTACAAGTTTGAGCAGCAGTACAGGGAGCAGCGGGAATGGGGCAACTTCCACGAGTACGGGGGCAACTAGTACAGCTTCCTCGTGTAAGTCAGAAGTCAGTCATAACGATAGATATTCTTACTTGACATTTAATCTGAGTCTAATACATTAATCACGTTGTGTTAACGTGGCGCCTCATTCAATCTTGCTCAGTTGATGGAATAGAAATTTAGAATAAGATTTTAATCGAAATACGACATATTTTATTTCAGGCGAAACGATGAAACCACCGACACAAAGGCCCACGCCAGCGCCCCCAAGACCACCTCCCACCGTAATCATGGGTGAAATCGGTGGCGTTCGGACGATGATATGGTCCGCGCCACCATTGGACCCCGTACCACCGCCAGCGGCTTCGTGGACGGCAACGGCCGCGGCGGCATCCTGTTCCTCCTCGGAAGAGTCGGCTGCCCAGCTACTTTTAAATCTCGGACAGGAGTCCAGGGGCAAACCATCCTCCGTTTCCTATTCTTCCGGTCCACCACTCAATATGGAGAGGTTATGGGCTGGCGATATGACGCAATTACCGGCCGCGCAACAGATGCAAGCGCTCAACTTGACGGCTTCCGGGTCTGGTCAAACGTGGGAGAGAAACGGAGGAGTCGTCAAGTCCGAGACGGCATCGCAGTCGATATCAGTCGCTCCACCTGCACCACCGATGCCACCTCAAGAACACGAGGAAGACGAAACACCTATGATATGTATGATTTGCGAGGACAAAGCTACTGGTTTGCATTACGGCATCATCACGTGTGAAGGGTGAGTGGTGTAACGTTCTTCTCTCTTTTAACGACGCATTAGATAATAGAGTAACAACTATTCGTAGCAGACAATTAGCGTTTAATGGTTTCTGGACTACGTACTTGTTTGTTTGGCACATGTTAATTTTTTTCGAAATCATTTAGAAAACTCCAATCGATTTGAAAATATCGATGGAAATAGATTAGTTACGACTTAGAGAATCCTTTGACAAGTAGCAATTATCTAAATAAGGTTATCTTAATGGAAAATAAATTAACTTGCAAATACGAGGAATAAAATCAAATTCAGTAGAATTGTATTCATAGTATGTAGAGATGATGTACAAAGATAAAGTCCTTTTAATCGTTCAATTTATTGGAAACTCGAATAAGTTATTAATTGAAAAAAAAAGTTGCTTATAAAATCTGTCAAATGCATCAACGAACAGTAAATTATAAAACAGAATTTAGAGTGCAAATATAACTTCTCTCGTTGTTAAAAATATTAAGAACAACGTGTATTACTTGTACATGTATTAATACCAAAAAGTTCCAAAAATATCTTTGTTTCGCTATTTCGTAAATAGAGAACAAAGATAGTCTTGTGAAAGACGAGAAACAACGAGTAAATTCTTCGAGATATCGCTGGCGATGCACTCAAGCACGATGAGATCGAAGTGTGATAATCAAATTAGTCGTCTGTAAAACTGATCCCGTTGTATATCTCGAACAGCTTAGTCTGGAATGCCATAGCGGCGACGCGTTACGAGTCAGAGATTCGGACGATCCGCTTAATTACAGATAATCAAACGAAACTATGTACGGAAAGTTAAAACTACACTAGTCACGATACCTCGCGGCGAACTCTGACCTTTAGATGGTGCTAAATACTACCTACGTTTCAACGTTGAGAACAGAGAAATATATTGTTTCTAGAATCTGCGAGGTTACCATGTTACGCTTCAATAATGTATATAGATAGATATCCTCTTGTAGATATTATGTCACCAAGTTTTTCATTATTTCCCCTTTCGTGATACGACGACACTCGGTCTCTTCAAGTGCACCTCAAGGCTTCAAGGTACTACCCATTCTAATATATCCTGCAACGCGGTTGATTAATCCCTAAGGTACTACAGGGTATCGTTACTTGCTTTCATGCTTGTGCATTCAATGTCTATCGCCATATCCGACAAATCCGGCAAATTAGTTGAGAAAAGTCGACGACCAATTTCTCTGCGCATCCCAGTGTAGCTATAATTCTCCAAGTATGAATCTTTAATCGGTTTCTAGAATCGAGATCATCCCCTGAGGAGCAAGGAAAACTTTGAAACTTTATTCGTTGGATAGAAAATCTTTGATGACTAATTGTAAAATGCCTTCCACTCTATCTGCTCTACACTTCACGCTAACTAAAAGATCGGTGTTTCAAAAAAGGACATGACTGTTTGAAACAGGACAAGTGTCACGATATAATCTACATCTTGAAAATAAAACAGATTTCTATCGTCTAATTCGTTTACAATGTACTGAGTCACGGATAACAATAATTTGTTATAGTAAACATAAGTTCTTATACTGGAATCTCTGGAAAGTTCTTATAAAATCTTCTTATGAATGTGCAATATGAAAGAGCATGAAATTATGTGTGTGCAGGTGTAAGGGTTTCTTCAAAAGAACTGTACAAAATAGGCGAGTGTACACGTGCGTGGCAGAAGGTGGTTGCGAAATTACGAAGGCCCAAAGAAACAGGTGTCAGTACTGTCGTTTCAAAAAGTGCATTGAACAGGGTATGGTCCTTCAGGCCGTTCGAGAAGATCGAATGCCTGGAGGAAGAAATTCTGGTGCTGTATATAACCTTTACAAGGTTAGTATTAACTTGATATCTTCGATAATTATTAACACCATAAAATAAAGATATCAAATAATTAAGACATTATTCAATAAAATTATCTTTTCAAGAGCGAAAGACATACGAAAGGTTTTTAAAAACACTAATGCTCCCTAACTCTTTGTCGACGATGTACATGTGAATACAAAAATGAGAAACTGATCCTTAATCTAAGATATATTCACGCACTCAACAACTACATGTCAATCGTTGTATTGCTTTCCAAGGTAAATGATTAATTTTATTCCGCCTTCTTTCCTTCCATAGGTGAAGTACAAGAAGCACAAGAAAAGTAACAAAACAAGTGGAGTGGGCGGAAGCATGGGTGGCATAAGTAGCGGCGGTAATGTTGGCGGTGTTAACGGGTCGGGATCCCTTGGTGGTAGCAAAAGCACCATGGGTTCGACGATGCTTGACAAACACATGGCTGTAGCCGCAGTCGCTCACCACAGCCAACAGCAACATGTCCAGCTAGCTGGTGGTTTTCTTCATCATCACAAGATTTCGTCGGGCGACCCGCTCAACTCGCAATCTACCACCAGTCACTCAAGTCACCCCGCGCATTCGGGACACCTTGTTAATGGGACGATCCTGAAGACAGCGCTCACCAACCCCTCCGAAGTGAGTTCACGTCATGTTCTGCACTTTTACACCGTTCTTCTTCTGCCTTGATTTTTTACTATAATGCCTAACTTTTAAACGAAGGTCCTCACGATCTAGCGAAGAGATATGTAGTAGGTATCTTGTCCAATGACGCATGAACGACATTCCATTGGCAGATAATGTTTTGTAGACTCTAGATACGGAAGGATTAAATCGGCAACAATGAGCGAAAGCACGAGAAAACAGACTTTAATTCTACTGTAATATTTGAATTTTTATGACCCAATATTGCTCTCGTTTTAATAAATCAGAAGACTATTAATGTTTTAAGAAAAGATCTATCATAAAATTCAACTTAAAAGTTATCTATTAATCTTGTGAAATTGAAAAATATTGAGAAATATTGATTAATACATACGCATAATGTTCTTCTTTTTCACTCTCTCGTATTTTCATCAAAGCTAAGAAATTTGTTAACAACAGGAAGGGACCACCACGGTAACTTCCACTTGTTTCCCTGTTCCTTTGAACATCTCTTCGTAAGCAACATGACGCAACGTATTCGATTCCACGCGATCTTTCTGCATGATAACTCATGGAAGCGCACTAGATATAACGTCTAAGAAAGAAAGTGGGATTTCTCTATCAGTTCTCCATTAGGTCGATTATCTAACAAACCAACCAACATATATACGTGTAAAATGTTTTTTCCTCTGTTCGCGTCTTAACGAACACTCCGCGAACGTGTATAGATCAACGTCGCCCGTGCAACCGTAACACGATTTCGAATGATTTATTCGAGACGGCTCGTTAGAAATCGAGCACGGGTCGACAAAAGTTGATCTTCGTCGAGAGAATGCACCGTTGATGAGAACGTCCCGAAGGTATCTTCACTTTCACTTTCGAAGCAGCTGCACGCGATCGGATCACATGCGCCAACGCGATCTTTCTCGCTCATGGGGATTTCTTTCATCCAATTCAGCACGTTCTCGATCGGTTTCAACGCGATTAAACACCAGGAAAATACGATGATATCGTATTAATCGGATCAACTCGATCTTCCACATATCGGAAACAACGGTGAAATTTCAACTCCTCGCGACCTTTCCTTCAGAAATGAATCCAGGAATGAATCACGAGATCGCGCAAAAATGGTATTGGCTAGGTTACGGCATCAGTAACTTTAGTTTCGAGATCGTGAGGAGGCCGTTATGTACGCGTTTAAAACAGTCATTTGAGGAATGTTAGTCGGTCGATGAATTCTGCACAATGACTACACGGCTTCTAGATTGAGGCTAAAGTCATACAGAAAATGAATATGTGAACGATTACAGAATTATCGCGAATAGTATGATTAAATTTTGTTCCTCTTCGCTTTCACCACATTTCAATGATCGAAAAAACCATTAACAATTCTGTAACAAATTCTCAAAGGAAATTAAATAAGTATGATATGCGCCATTTATAATTTTTCTGCTTACGAGACTATATGATACAGTCTAAAAGGTAATGGGAAGACGTTAGAACAAGTGAGCTAGTTAATGATACAAAGAAATATATTTATTATTGTGAGGAATTGAAACAGTGTTTTGTTGTTTCGGAAAAAAATTTGAGAACATAGTAACAAGTTACAAAGAAACGCTAAAAAATATAGATCATGTTGCATGTTTTACGTTTGCGTGACGATCATTCTATTTTCCTGATCTTTGAAATTGGCGGGAATTGATTAAAAATGATCGATCTTATAAAAATGTATTTGGTTAAGAAACCTTAAACATATGAAATAATCAAGAGCTGACATCTCGATACGTCAAATTAACGATAAAAGATATGAAAAAATGTAAAAAAGAACGCTGGAAAGCACGAATAATAAAATAAGCAGAGGAACAAGTAGATGGGAAAAAGTAATCAAATTCGACGGATTTCGACGGATTTCGACGGATTTCGACCATTTTCGAGAACGATCCTGAAATGAATGAACTCCATATTGCAATTTCACTTTCTTACGACTTTGCTTGCGCAAGCCTCAAGGTTTCCCACATTACGAAAGCCGATAGATACCAGCAAGCCGAGTACTTGGTTGGTCGTCGTCGTCTCACATGCCTTTTCGTGCTCGTCTAAACATAGTACTATCTTTTACGTCGTGAAAGTGTTTCCTATTAGAGGTTCGAGCTGCACCAACCATTTCGCGTGGTTCAACGAGCTAAACCTTCACAACCGAAATTAATCCTCTAAACGATGAACGCTCGTTCGAAATAGAACTGCGCGACTCATCGTTGATCAGTAATGATCGAACTTCATTGAAATGACGCGATTGTAACGGTGGATCGTGGATGTTTATCAATATTCTGTGCCGTTCGCGTAATATTTTTCACGAACGTCAACGATCGATATACGGCATCGAAACGAACCGTGATAATCAGATCGTTTTAATTCGTCGCGTGAAAGCTCACGCGTTGACGAACGTTGTCAGGGACCATTTACGCGACAAGAGTATATAGATACATACGTAACGTAGCTCGGTGCGCAATCAACTATCGAGAATATTCGAATGACGCTGTGTTACGTTTACAGACCAGGTGAGGTATGCAAACAACGAGAAGAATTACCGGGAACAGTAAGTCCGGTAGAGGCCATTGCCAAAAGTGAAATCGATGACTCCCGAACCGGATAAATATTGCCTTGTGGATGGAATACGATTAAGGAGGTCACTTTCCATCTCCAGGCGAATCGTTGCACACTCGCCACGATGCAGCGTATGGATTCTCATGAATTTCAAAAGTTCTCCTCCCGCGTTGGAAGAATGGAGAGTTTCGAAATGCATAAAGATTCGGATTAACATGTTTCTCCAGAAACAAGATTCCAGATCTTTGCCAAGAAATGCGACAGTGCGAGAACGATATTGTCCATGGAGTTTACCAGAGCTTTTTCTAGAAGCTTCTGATTGCAAGAAGTAGAATTTGTAAGAAGGATGAATTCACCGCCCTAGAAAATTGCGACTACATACTGTCATGATCATTTGTACAATACGGTGGATATCTTCTAACTTTGAAATGGTCAACGGACGAATATTCATGTTCCTTAATTGCAACAGGATCCCACCTTAATATCACCATGGTTACAGTTGATTAGTCTCACAACTTCACAAAACTTACTTATAAACAAATGATAGAATTATTTGGTCGCGTCAGATCGCTAACGCGCGATTACGAAATAATCGCGAAACGAATAAAAAACAGAATTCACGATGTTTGGTAAGGATTTGGTAAGATTGCGCGTATATAATATGTATACATCGAAGGAGAGGCGTCAGTCGTTATCGACATCGCATCAAGATGACGACGACTCGGAGGTAGGGACAATAGAAAATCAGCGACAGCCGGTGCCAAGGACGGGCAGTTCTCCGCCGCGCGCCGGTTTCGTAACTCGTGAAAGTCTGCACAAGGGACACTGACCTCACCCTACCTCCTTCTCTTCCTCCTCCAACACCTTCGTCCCTCCATCTCCGCCGCGAGATCGCCGTCAGCAACGAGAACGCGTGTCCCACGACTGCGTGACGTTCGTCAATATGCACGAAACTTAAAGATAAAGCCGAGCAAAAACGGGGATCGCAGCTTTCTCCGAAAGTGTCACCGGGGACCTCAGACTACTCTCCCTAACCGTATATACTTCACAAATACCGATCTCGAGGATCGAAAGGTCAATGAAAGGCCAGATCAGATTTACGTAGAAAGCACGACCCCACGATTCGTCCACTGACAGATTGAAATTATCAAAGTGCGACCATCGTAGATCCTGCCATCTCGACACTGGATATATCGGAATATTCAGCAACTTTATTTCCACTGGTTCCAACCGATATGCTTGGAATAAAGTATGTGTACGACGTAAGATAGTACGTACATATGTATATGGAATTGAACAATTTAATACAAAAACGGCACATTTCATATCTAAATCTGTTTCTGGTTTTTTATATTATTTTTTTGTCGTTAGTTCAATTAACAATCCATTAATGATTAGAGTTCCTAAAATTTTAAGTCATTCGCTCAATTTCTCGCAGTAATAAATATATTTCTTGCAATTAGCGTAAAAATAATTGTAATTTTTATACGAGAGTGCTTTAAACGTTAGCATCTTTTGTACGAGCATCGAAATAAATGATTAACAAACTCCATTTAAAAATTGAAAATTGACCGTATTTTTTAAATTTCATCTATCTAGTAATCTTCAGATTTGTACATATATAATTAGTTTTCAAGTTATGTGATAAGTCCTACATAATCCTTTATTCCTTAAACCTCTCATAAATCGTCATACTGGAGTAGTAGCAGTATAACACTCAGAAACGATAAATTTTAACAAATTCAAATAGTTTAAGAGAAAAATTTTCTGTGTTTAAGGTGGTACACTTAAGGCAGAGGTTAGACAACACAGTAAGCAGTTCGAGGGATCGGTCTTTTCCTTTCGATGCAACCGTTGCTATGATCCAGTCTCTAATAGATTGCGACGAGTTCCAAGACATTGCCACGTTAAGGGTGCGTTTATCTGCTTCATAGTTTTTAAACTGTTCCATTACCATTCGTGCTGCACATTCTCTAGGGTTCTATACCTTTCCTATTCGAACGAATAAAATTTCAACACAAATGGTGTGTCTCTGTTCGCACGTGTACCTCCTATTTTATATTCCAGAACTTGGACGAGCTACTGGACCATAAATCAAACTTAAGCGACAAGCTGTGTCAGATAGGGGACAGCATAGTGTACAAGTTGGTGCAGTGGACCAAAAGGTTACCGTTTTACCTTGAGCTACCGGTCGAAGTTCACACGACGTTGCTCACCCACAAGTGGCATGAGATCCTGGTGCTGACCACTTCCGCTTATCAAGCGATACACGGTCAGCACAAGTTCTCCAACGTCGGAAGCGACGTGATGGGAGCGGATTTTATGCAAGAAGTAATTACTTTTCTATCCTTCGCTGCATTTAAATCTACTACTCCTCGATTTAGCAGAGATCCACAGATAAAGAACTTTCACTTTAACCAACGAATACAGTACAGCAGATTTATTTCATGACGTGAACCGATAGTACACACCTGCAGTCCACGGGTCGAGCATTTCTGTTCAAAGTGTAATGTAGAGTACGCTTTTTATCGCAAATAGTATCGGATAAATACGATCCTTAATAGAATCGTAATTGGTTGCATAAATCTTAGCCAGACAGATATGGTTCTGTATGGACATTCGTGAAATTCAAGCAGTACTTTCTACATTTAAACACGAGGAGATCATAGGAAGATTTATTTGAGGAACGAAGAAACTTTCTACTTTGAAAAATATAAAAAGGAACTTGTGACACTGTATTAATCAAACGTGTATCGTTTGAATTAGATTAAATAAATGTATTCGTACACAGGTTTCAAACAACATGTATACGTTGCAAACGTGCCTAACGAACATGATGGGCCGACCGATAACCATGGACCAATTACAACAAGACGTAGGGCTCATGGTGGAAAAAATTACATACGTCACATTAATGTTCAGGAGGGTGAGATTACGAATGGAAGAATACGTCTGCCTGAAAGTAATCACCATGCTCTCGCAAGGTAAGTATTCTCATCAGATAAATCATTTAAAAATGCACAAATACCGTACATGCCTGTTTTTTCTTTTCTTCTTTTCTTTTTTATTTCATCGAGATACTTAAGATATAAAGAAATACATTCTTTTTGCTAATGCTGCAATTGGCGAAGCAAAATGTAAGTTTGCGTGTAAATACGGTATAGGATGCTAATTTTTGCATATTTTTCATTTGTTTTATATGCCATATGTATAGAGTACAGCTCGTAATTATTCGAATAATTTCAAATCGAAAGAAAAGTACCTACATTCTCCATACGGAATACATTTATCAACCATCTGAACATAAGTAATGATATATTTATATTCTTTATATTGTTTGATATATTCTCAACAAATTTCAAAGTAAAATGATACTCAAGGAAGGATTGATAATCGTCGAGTAACTTTTAGAAAGACATCGCGAATTACTGAAGGAATTAAAATTTACTAACGATCGAATAGTTATAGTTATAGTGAAAAATAAAATTCAGGACTTCAAAGATAAAAATATAATAGTGCTCAGCAAATGAAGAAAGAAAATCTTAACAAACATGAATCGAAAAGTGAATATACAATTATCGAAAACCTTTCGAAAAATTTCCTTACGTTTGGTAAATCTATCCATACTTAGGCTTCTAAACCTTTTTTTTTTTATCACCCTATATAAGTCGCTATCAGCACATGTTCACGATTATTTCTCTTATATTTGTCCTCTCTTAGCACGTGGAGGTACTATGGAATTAGAACATCTACAAGAACGGTACATGAGCTGTCTACGGAGTTTTGTCGAGCACAGCGCGCCTCAACAGCCGAATCGATTTCATGATCTTCTCGTCAGATTGCCCGAAGTAAGTCAGCCATAAAAAAATTTCCCCTGGTCGTTCATCGTTTGTCGCGCGAATCATTTAGATTTTCACTTGACCAGATGGGTGTGCAGCGTAAAGTACAGAAGGACAAAAAAATAAAATAAAATAAAGTAGATAAAAGAAGTAAATAAATAGAAATATGAAAATATGCACAATTTTGTGATCGATAATAGAGAAAGATTCAAGCAATAGAGTATCCATGATAGTACGACCGTATTTATAAATGTTTTCGTGAGAGACGAGTTAGAACAGTACCTACAATCTAAGTCGATCCTGTTTTCTTCCTGAATTCCAGGTACAATCGGCGGCAGCTCTTCTACTTGAGAGTAAAATGTTCTACGTTCCTTTCCTATTGAACTCAACAATTCAAAGATAGTAAATAAAAAACAAACTGACGATAAACGAAGCTGAATACCTATATACATACTATACATATAAATATATACATATATATACACACACGAAAGATTATATTGTATGTATATATGTATATATATGAAAATAGAATCGAACAAACAAACAAAAGCAAACGGGAGAGACTTATAGGAAAAGGGAAAAGGGAAAGGCTTTGTTTGCGTATGTATAATAATTATATAAAAAAAGTATATATATAAATAATATAAATAATATAAATCTGTGTGTTCGTTGCGTTGTACAAAACGAAGAAAGTCGAGAAGAGAACGAGGAACCTGCGAAAAGCGTGATAAAACAGACAAAAGCGTTAGAAGGAAAAAAAACAAGAAAGAACAAAAACTAGAGAAAAACGAGAAGATTTGAAAAAAAGAGACGCAAAGGATACGGAGGAGGAGAGAGAGAGTGCTTTAGATAAGAAATAAAAAAAGCAAATTAATGAAAGAATATAAAGAGTTCGAAAGAGAGCGAGAGAGCGGGAGAGAAAGAGAGGGAGAGTGAGGAAGCGCGCCACCTCGAGATGGGAAATCAATCGAGGAGGGAACTGAACTTTTTTATCGAAACTGAAAGACTATAATAATATATTTCTGTACGCAGTACCGCGCAACTACGTCATTGTGTGTTCACGTTGCATAATCCGATCGATAATAAAACTCTCGTTACGTACGCTCACTGTAGGCCACCTACTACCACCTACTACTATTGCTGCTACTACTACTGCTACTGTTACTATTACTCTTCACCACTATCAAACTAAATAGCAGACTACCATTAAAACGACCGAAAGATCAATCGACCGATGTTGATGATAATGGTGATCATAATATTAACGATGATGATGACGACGATGATAATGGTGATGATGATAATCGACGACAAGTCACCAGCAACAGCACAAACGCAAAACAATCGATCAGTGAACAAATCGATCGCCGCGTATCTATGTATCTTTACACGCGGGTATAATAATTACAATATCACAGCCAAACGAGTACGCATTCTCGATAACAAAATAACTCTAAACGCCTATAAATACTTAAATACTCTCGTCTATGTATCCATGTGATCCTACCCTTAAACTAAACGACGTTGCAGACGTAAGTGTGATATTTCAGTTATCATTCTAATTAAGAGAAGATACAGGGAACACGGCCGTCGTCATTACTAGAACAAGGACTGACTGAATGGATGTTTGTAAAAACGATGACGATTTTTGCATAACTGTTAAATCGAAAAACAGAAAAACTGATGTTATTTGCATAAAGTGATGCAGAGACCAATTTGACGTCTACTGAATGGTACCCTTCAATTATACGAAGGAAAATATGCCCGACGTGGAACACATTTGGATGGAAATCTGGCTAGACTCTAGGCTACAGACTTATTGACTCGTAAATCGTCCTCGTTGTTATTGTCGTTCTTGTCGTCATTCACCGCTCCGAATCATGGTCCAAGCGCGCAACACAGAAGACTATATTATATATACATATATACATATATATATATATATATTCACGGTTTTGTTAATTTACATTTTATCGTCATCGACGTAAATCTTTACGCGTGTAATATCGTGCATCATTCACCGGTCGATTTTTTACTCGTCCTTCGAACGATCCGATCCTCCACTTTTCTCGGATCATGAGATCACGCGATTCTAGAGCTTACGAAAAGAGGGAAGTGTCGCGTAAACGAAACTCTTCTCACAAACGAGACGCTTCCGCGAGATTCTCGACGACTTTTAAATAAAGTTCGATTCGATGACTTGCAAATATTTTGCAAAATTTTTGTAATGGACGTTCTTCGAACTGATACTGATTTTCGATACGTAAGATAAACTTTTTAAACGTTTTTTATATAGTTCTAATGAATTCATAGCCTGCCGTATATCGAAGTGATATTTTTTCTATTGAAAATCCTTGCAAGGATCTGATCGTTCGAACCTGTGCGCGTGAGCGCGCGCGCTTCGTTTCTCGTTACCAAGTGTTCCCCATTGATTCGTGACAAAAGATTGTTTTTTATAATTCCTCGTTAAAATGACTGCGATAATTTCATAGTATTATATACAAGAAAGAAAAAGGAGAAAAAGAGAAGGTAAAATGCATAAACGAATGGAAAATATGACTAGCAAAAGACTTGGTATTTCTTTATTACGAGGAAGCTTATATTCGTAGCAAACAAAAAAAGTAATAGAGTAACAAAAGTTCGAGTATACCTTTTTCTTCTCGCGTGAGCTTTTATCGGACTTATGGAAAATTGTTGCCCACTTTGGCAAATGTAGATATAAATATGCATATACGTATGTATAATGCATATTTATGTGTCGCGGACACGTGTGATATTCGGTTTCCTTGCGACTCAGAAATACCTGGTTCTTCAGATTGGCTCAATTATTTAAGATAGCAAAACCAATTGTAGAAAATGGAAATAACGGTAGGAAACAAACCGGTGGCTGACGCCAGTCGAAACGTCTTGTTCGTGTCTTGGAAAGGAAAAAGAAAAAATGATGAATAATGCTCCTTGTATACGCATGTAATGATTAATTAGCGCATGTTCTATCACAACGTGATTGTCTCATCTTGCCTCCATAGAAGTTATCGTAAACACGCGCTAATTACCGCTACGCACGCGATCACGAGTACGATGAAATCGAATTCCCCTTTCTTTGATCCCGAAGGTCCGTTGTTGTGTCTTTGGATGCCTTCGGTCGTGTTGCATTTATCTTCATTCCCTGATCCTTAATTTTCTCTTCCTCTTATTTTCCTACACTACAAATTACAAAGCGAATATTCTGCTCAAAGCAAATTCCACCGAAGCTTTCGCAGGAAACTTTCTCTACTCCCGTCAACCTTGATGCCTTTTCTACATCTTTGAGATAATTTCGCCGAACTTGTGATCGTGAGCGCACATACGAAAAAAAAAAATCAACACGAGAACTATACACACAGACCTTGGGCCTACTAGCCTAGGGATACTTGTCCATACTATAAGACTTAACTAATGATGGGATACTTCATACGGTAAACAATGTATATTATTTGCGGTTAAGGAACTGGGGGTAACGGTTCCTGTATTCCCCGGACATCATCGTACACTTGTTCTGTGTTCAATTGGACGGTCGATAAGGTCGCAACCGCGAGTGATAGAAAGAAAGAAAACAAGCAAGATAGAAGAACGAAGAGAAAAAGAAAACAAGCTCGCTAAATTACGTTAAGAGAATATTTGACATGATATTGGCTAACGCGTATTTCTTTTTTCTTTTACTTTTTCTTCGAAAACATAAATCGCTCATAATTTCCTCACGTTTACACGCGAAAATTTACTTTGAAGTTACCGTTTAGTATAGTGCAATACGAAGAAAGGAAGCAATCGTGTTAGCATTTAGACCGATACATTTGTTCCTTTTGCTCTCTTTCTTTTGTCTCCTACCTTCATAGACATTTTTTACGCTCCTCGTTCCTTCCTCTTCCCTGCCCGCTCCCTCGAGTTGATCCACCAAACCGCGACTGTTCACCCTTATGTTCCTATAACCCTGCCCATCAACCAATTCTGTTTCCTTTTTTTATTCTCATTAGCTAGTAAAGATAATGTACTTCCCGCGGAGAACTCTTTTCTTGTCGCCTCCTATTTATTGTTAGCATGTACATACAACATCGAAACAGATGTTAAAGAACGGCGAGGAAAAAAGAACGCCGCGTTAAGAGAAAAAAGCACCGAGTTGGACTGTCTATTATATTACATTATATATAAGTATATAAATATAAATATAAGTATATAAATATAAATATAAGTATATAAATATAAATATAAATATAAATTATAAATATAAATATGAATATAAATATAAATATAAATATGTATATTGTATAAAAAGAAATGTGCACCGATGTCTGGGAGTACAGCAGCTGCTTACGGGAGAGCTATACGTTGGATCAGCAAGACTTAGGGCATTATACTACCCGCGAGTATTATCATGCCCAACCTTTAATATTTAAGTGCGAGTGAGAGTCTATTGAGCAAAAGTAAAAGAAAAATAGATGAAATTTAAAAATATAAAAAATACATATGCCTCTCGTTTGTGGGTTTAACTTTGTACATATTGTACGAAAGGTTTAATAATAACTACGTTGAAAGTACTAGTCCTGTCTCTTTGTATAATTCCGTGTTATACCTGTTCTTATATAGTGTCAAGCGGTGCAACAGCGTTTCTAATCCTGTGTCAGCCATACGATTGAGCCTGATTAAAATTATGCGATGCAGGATATGTATGTGACACCACTTTAGTTATACATGTTTAGAATCTTCTAACGAAATAACACGAATAGGATATATCGTTTTGCCGAGTCGTCTATGCTCTGTTCACAAATGTCGGGATGGTAATAAAAACTTGTATTTCTTTTGGGGCGATGAATCATAACGATTATATATATATATGTTATCGTCATAGGCTAATTGTTTCAAATGTTACATATATTACCCCATATATATATTACATTATATATATGAGGAAATATATGTAACATCTGAAACAACTTGCCTATGTACAATGTACATTTGAGCTACAAACCGCGGCATCAAAATCGTTAAGGATTGATGTGATATTGAAACAACGTTCGTATTTATATTGTCAGATTAGGACGTTCTTATGTATTTCATTCACCGAAATATTTTTCTTGGCTATCAATTTACTGATCTCTGGATCTCCTAAAAATGTCAGCTTATTATTTTCTTATTAAAACGATGAAATTTTCAAACGCGCACCATTACTTCGAACGGATTGGTTAACACTGAAGTATGCTGCTTGTCACGGTATAAGCAAAGAAGCGCGAAATGCAAACGTTAACCCAAAAACGACGGGCGAAAAGAAAACACGAATGCCAGACTGGCAAGAGGAAATACTTTTTCAATGAGTGAGTCAAAGTTACCAATTTCTACCTACGTTTAGGAAGTACATTTTTATCATCTCGTTTACCTTCGACTATTCCTTTTGTAACTGAGATTTGGGCACCGTGTGAATTGCTGCTTTGCCAAGAACCGAATACTGCTATACTGCTGCGAATCATTTTTTTTACCAACTTTTGCGCGCGAAATACGATTTCTCGTTGATGAACGTAAACATTTGCGAAATTGCTCCATCTAGCATTTTTCGAATTTTTACACCTGATTTGATAACGATTTCGAGCTTTATATCGCGCATGAATGTATTTTTTTAATGAATGTTATTTTATTAGGAATAATTCAAATATCATTCACGCATTTCTTGTATTTTATATGCACATTACATTTTACAATTTTTTGCACGAATTATTCAAAATAGTTGCACATCGACATTTTATTATAATGTGCAATTTAACAATTTGGTAAGAACTTTACTTATCGTCACAAATATAGAATTTATATGTGTAGTTGGAATTTTTCTTTTTGAAAGCAAATACTTAAAGAATAATGCATAATTAAACAGACTGAAAATCTACATATAATCTTTTGTCAAAATCAAATACTTAATTAAATACTCTAGTCGATGTAAAAGAGAATATGTTTATATAATAAGTTTAATACAAAAATTTACATATTTTATTTTTTATCGTTAGCAAAAAATTTCATTAAATACCAATTTAGCTTATTCGTTGCATTTTTTCACTGCATTGCGTCCTTCATGCAATGAGCTCCAAAATTCGTTCAATTGTTGTCATTTTACTGAGTAACAAATAATTATTAATAATGCGATTATACACGGAATACGACGAAGTACAACGAGAAGTATAACACGGACGCGCTTGCAGATTTATAGTCGGGCAAAAAAATTATCGCATTTGTTTTCATAAAGATGTGTATATAGATGAAGTTGATAATCATAAGAATAAATTCATTGTTATCGCAAGGATTAAGCATTGTAAGATATAATATAATGATGTTCATCCGACCAATAAATCGGAAGCTATCGGTTCTGGGCAAAACAGGCTAGACTTCACAGGTGACGCGTAAACCCCCTGTATTTTTATGAATAAATAAGATATTTTAAAAAAAAAAGTAAATCTGAAGTCTGTTTGGAGATGCCTTTCATAGGGATTATATAAATGTAGATAATATATTATACATATTGAACATAAATACACTATATTATTATATATAAATAGTAAGGAATAAATAGAATTATTATATATACGATGAAAATAATATTATTACAAGTAAATAAACTAATTAAAGATGAACAAATTTGATGATATCTTTATTATTCCATACCCATACCTACATACGATAGTTTCCTCCTTTATTATTTCACGGTATATATATATATGTATGTGTACGTATATGTGTATGCGTGTTATATGTATATATTTGTACTTTACTTATCACAATAATAACGGGAGTATTATTGATAATGTCAGTTGCAATTTTTGCGCATTTTTATTACAGACGTTTCATTACATTAACATAACAAAATCTATACTTTCAAGGTACATGATCGTTAAAATGTTGTCTACCTGTGAGATCTTTAAGAATTATGCGCAGTGTTCAAGCTCCTGCACAAAACGTTTATTAAGCTAAAGTAGTCTCATTATTTAATGTCATTGTCTTTATTCCAGTGAGCTTACCGATGTAAATCGCCGCAAGCGCTTGGACACTTCGATAAGGTTAAAGCGATCACAGACAGAGGCATTTCAAAGGTGACTGCTGTGAATACCTAAGTAGACACAGAAGCTAATACTTTTATGATTCCTAGGATATCCGTACTACGTAGGCATTCTTACGCATCACCACCGTTTTACGATAATAATAGAGGCTGCAAAACCGACAGATCGAGTTTGTAACGTAAACTCCGTGTCTTGCCTTGTGTAATGATCTATCTAATATAATATCAATAATGTAAATACAAAGAATTGATTAATGTAAAATCGTATAGTTGCATATTGTAACAATCTGGATATATTATATATATATATATATAATATATATATAATATATATATAATATATATATATAAATCGTATTTTTTATCGATAATATTGTAAAATGTAAAAAGTATCGTGTAAAGCAATCATCGAATTGGACGCCGAAATATCTTACGAGATAATAATAAAGATCGAAATATGATAAAGTAATTGTTAATGATAGTTTCTGGAATATAAAAAAGTGAAGAGAATTCCTTACACACGCCTTTGTTAAGCTCTCTGTTATTTATATGATCCGTCCTAGTTCGTCTATGATTATCCGTCAGTAGAAAGTATTTACTTCTAGTAGACCGTCGTGTTATAGTTCTGAAGGCACTGTTCAAAAGTTGACTATTTTTATTTTTTTTTTTTTCATTTTTTTTTTGAAATAACAAGTCTTCAAAACATTTTCAAACGATCCGACATGGAAAATCGTTACAAACATCGATGCAATTTTCACATGCCTCGCTTGAACTATATCACAAAACTCAAAATAGAGTAGTTTCAACTTGACAGCCAGTGCCAATGCCAATGCCATAATTGTCGGGTCTGTGATCGGTTAGGAATATCATGAGCTAGTAAATCGATGGTCAGAATTCAGGCTTATGATACGCAATGGCCGGTGCGTTCCATTGATTATGTATCAATATCGTATCATTATATTACACAAACGCTTATTAATTTAGAGGCACATTGCTAAGGGTCTTGGTTCTTAAAAGTTGCTCCCTACATTAATGAACTTATGACAGTCTAGCTATTATAATTATTCAGTACGACAGCGATTTGGCATATAATGTGAAAACTGTACAAAGATTCTGAGAATATAATAATATTCAAACTATTGCTCTGTACACATAAAAGTAGAACATAGTTAAAAAGGCCGGTATTATGAAAAAATTTCAATACTTTTTAAGATATTTTGCAAATAGTATTTTGAGCCCATAAAAGGAAAAAAGAGAATGAAATATAAAATTGTCATGTGCATAAAAATAATAAGAAAACTTCTATTATATAATACAATTTTTCTACTCAATTTCCTTACCTAGGCAGGAAAACTTTGGCTACTGCTACATACTATTTGTACCTCGGCAGAATCGCCGACTTTATGCTGCTAAGAACACTGATTGCGCATCTAGAATAAAAAGAATTGCACGCAGCATACACAGTGTCTAAATCAGAAACAGATCAATTACATACTCAGGAAGACCTTAACAGTAGTATATATGCTCACGCTTTAATAAACCTGAATTCTACGCACAACGATCATAATATCAATGAAGCATTCACTATACTCAGAGACTCTCCCACTTCGGAATGTTTAAATGGTTTCTCATTTATTCATTCATACATTACTGAACCTGCTGTTGTTTGTGTTCATAACTTATTTTAAAGCTCTTAGCCTTTAGAACGGTACATTCACAATACTGCTCTGAGATACGAATGCTCTAGAATGTCCACAGTAGACAGCAAAAGCGTCTAGACCACAGTGTTCACATTTCAATGCGAAACATTTTTCAAACTAGGAGAATCAGGCTGATGCAATGGCAGGCGTAATTATATATAAAAGTTAATTTCTTAATATACAAAAATGGATAAATTTCCTAAAAACTGTGTAAAATCATTCCCTGAATAAGCAATCACACGATAATCCTGTTCTCCAAATAACATTTAAGTATAAAAACATAAACAAAATTTTTTTGATTAAAATTCTAAATAATACTTCAAAATTTGATGCTCCGTCAAAGTATCAGCCTGTGTCCATCAACATGAAGAAACAGTCATGTAATTCCGTAACGTCTAGACGCAGATACCACCTTTCTGCATCCAAACAAATGGAACACTAGATTAGATCACAAAAAGTATGGTGTAATAGTTAAAGGTGGAATTACTCTTTCAGAATCAGGCACTGCCTGAAATAGCACTGGGTTTCTTTGATCGACAGTTGTAAACTGTAAAATACTAGCTACGTTACCACAACGATAACAATAATTTGGAGCTGACCATACTGTTACAAGCTTATCATTAAACATGTACCTATAACCTGTAAATAAGATAGAAATATATAAAATATAATCATAAAGTTCTTTTGTTACACAAATTATATGTAAATAAATACGTATAATTTGTGTAACAATACATACCTTCATGAACCAATTGATGAGCTCTACAAATAAGTTTAAGATCGTTGATTTCCATAAATTCATATGTTACTTTACTTCCAAATAACCAACCTGCTCCACGTGGACTAATAGTCCATGATTCAACATCTTCTGGATCGGACCAAACCAAATCACAAAAAGCACCTAAAACAGAAATTGAAATGTATTCAAGTATAACATAACGTAGCATATTAAAAAACAGTGAAAATACCTTTATGCGGAATTTCTTGATTTCTTTCAATCGTTCTAATTTGATCTAATGTTTTAATGGCTGGAGACAACCCACCATGTACACAAAGTACTTGTTCATCAATTAACTAAATAAAAATATCCACATTTTTATTAAACATCATAACACAATATTAAATTCATTTATTATTTACAAATACTAACGGCAGCAACTGCAAGTAAGTCGAACACCTTACAACAGTATTTCCATGCATTTGCATTGCCATATTTGTTTTGACATTCATCTGCATAGAATATAATAAATCCAATTATCATAATTATCAAATATGCAGCGTAATGAGTTACTATCAAATAATCTTGTAGATGTTATATTACAATAAATACATCACATTTTTATAACATAATATATACTAACCATAGAAACCATAAACATGAGTGATTTGTCTGGATTCGTGATTTCCTCGAAGTAATGTTATTCTATCAGACCATTTAGCTTTAAGTGTGAGTAGGCGAGTAAATGTTTCTACGCTATAATACCCTCTATCTACAAAATCTCCCATAAATATATAATTTGTTTCTGGCACAGCGCCTCCATTACGGAATAATTCTTCTAGATCGTAAAACTAAAAGAAAATAAACAATCGTAAAAACCTATTTATATAGAAGAATCATATCTTTATCGTTGAAATAGTTATCGTTATCTCTAAAGATATCGATATCATGTTGAGGTTAGAATAAAACTCTAAAGTTTACCTGGCCGTGAATATCTCCACATACTGTTACCGGAGTAGATACTGGTTGAATATTAGATTCCTCTAATAATATGTCACATACCATGTCACAAAGTTTCTGAACAAAATTAATTTTATTGTTAGGAGACATATAGGAGGTTCAAGTAACCTATGAGTGTATGTTTAAGGTCTTGTTACATATGTTAACAAAATACAACATAATTGGTAGTATTATTATTAATATTTTTCATATATTATTTACCTTAAGGTCATTTTCAGGAAGATACTTGCACTCTTTTGCAAGTTCCATCCATTTATCGATGTCTGACATTTTGGACTCGTATCGCAGAAAAATACTGATCGCGCCCTCACTTACATATGTGTGCACTGAATTTGTAGTTAATTTATATATTTTTAAGAATCGTTTTAGCGAATTAATTTCAATTAAACTTCCGATCTTTATTTATTTTACTCATAAGACTTTAGACATTTTATTTAACAAAAAATGTCTATTTTTCATCATGTTAAACACAAAATTAATTGACCTACTGTGAAGTAAGATTAAAAAAGACCAATTTTCATTCTGTTCAATCCTTCCATATTATTGGTCCTAAATTTTCGTACTATAAAGAGAAAATATATTTGAAACTGAAACCATTTTAATAAAAATATATCGAAATATCTTTCTACTCGTTATTAATAATGCCAATATATACAATCGTGTCATATCACAATATATGTAGTTGCTACTTAATGATTTTAAAGTAGATATTACTTTTAGGAATATATGATATATCTTCCAATAATGTCATATAAATCCTAGTAATTTTTGTTTTTCTCTCGTGCGCTTAATAAAAAGTTTGGGAGACTATTTGATAATTTTACTACGCAAACTCAAAACTACTCAGTAGAAAATTTAAATTTATATCATTCCAATGTTTTCTAAAATTATATACTATCTGAACATTGTATTAATCATGAAACATTTGATGAAATTACATTTGCAGAAAAATAACTATAATTAGTATATTGGAAGGATACGTTTTAACAGAATAAAAAATGGATTTTGTTTAAATGTTTTTTATACAATTACATAAAATCATTAGCCAATGCATCAGCACAATGTTAATAATCAGAAATTAATAATTATGATATATATTATTGCTTTCAATTAATAATTACAATGATAATATGACGCAACCTATTAAAAAGTTTTAATATTATATATAACTGTATATAATTATTGGATCTTTTGAAATGAATATTTATGGATTAAATATTTGATTATCGATTTTGCAATATATGTAATAGACAGAATCTAGTATTCTTATTGGCCACCGTCTATTTTCTTAATGGTTATAAATGTTCCTCGCCAATAAAAGTATTTACCGCGTAATATTTTAAATGAATAGCTAGATTCAGGAAGAAAATGATAATTTATCATGACTGGATCGGAAAAGGACAAAAGGTATAATTTCAGGTTCCTTCGATAGCAAATCAGTGTGGGACGTGGAAAAAGGTCAGCAGCAGGAGGACGATATGGATTTTATCTTGCAACGAAAAGTGGGTCACAACGAAAACGCCTGTGCGCACGCTTCGATTATCGATTGAAACGTTACGTTTCTTGAGTTCGTACGTTGGATCTCATTTATGTGAATACAGTGACTGTGGCTGTTCGTGGAATGAGTTCCTCACAGTAGGCCAGTTGGCTGACATCTCTAGTTCGTTGTCCGTGCGCGATCGCGAGTTTTGGAAAAATGCGGTGAAATTCGATGTACAACAACGTGCCTTCGTGAAATCGGCCATTTTGATAGTGCGTGTTTCACGAAAACGGATAAGATCGTTTCTGGCAGCTACCTTCGACGGTTGTGCGTGGAAGTGGTGGCAGCTCGGTGTCGACCACAGAACACAGTCGTAAAACTGAAAACGATAGTGGTCTTGGGCTAGTAAGAAAATAGCCTCAACAAAATGGCAGGAAATACGGGTATGGAACAATTAATCCCAATCGTGAACAAGCTCCAGGATGCATTCACTCAACTTGGGGTGCATATGCAACTTGATCTACCACAGATCGCAGTGGTAGGTGGCCAGAGTGCAGGAAAAAGTTCAGTTCTTGAAAATTTTGTTGGAAAGTAAGTATCTCATGTCCTGTCATTTTAGCATTTTTCATTTCATTCAGAGTGTAATACTCTCTGATATGTTTTAAGAATTAGAAGAATAATCGAACGTTCGGTTTAAAAGGCGTGGCGAACTACGTCACATTTTAATTCTAATATTTATCATTAGTTATATAAATTTGACTATTCCTCTTTTCTATGCCCCTTTAGGTTAACTATTTTAATCTATCGATCGTGACATCAAAATTAACTATATCTTTATGATTTGAGGCCGCCTACACAGCGACCTGTCAAATGGTTATTTTTTCCGTTGCTGTAATATTTAACCTTCTGATAAATTACTCAAAGTATACATGTGTAACTAGGAAAATTATTAATTTAATTGTTCTCGATCTAAACCGCTTAATGTTATATTTCATTAACTTAGCTTTCTCCGAGAGCTATGAATATGTATATTAATGTGATAAAAATGTTAGCAAATTTTTTTAGTACATCAATTTCATAAGCATCTTATGCATAATTTTGCTTTGAAAGAATAATTATTAGAATGATATCAGTAACCAGATTTAACTTATTCAATTAAGAAAAAACATAAATGTTGCTAAATATAAAGGTATAATAGTTATAAGATATGTTAATTTCTAACATTTTTCTTTTATCTTTCAAGTTTTAATCTGTAAAAAGTGAAGTATTCATTTAACTTTATTATTTAATTTCTATATTATTATATTTAAATATATTATATATACATACTTTTGACATATCCTAGTATATCCCTAATTTTATGAAATATTTACAATATTATTATTATAGTAATTATTAGATAAGAACAATATTTTTTTGTTTTCAGGGACTTCTTACCTAGAGGATCTGGTATTGTAACCAGACGACCACTTATTTTACAACTGATTAATAGTACAACTGGTGAGTCATCATAGATAAATAGATTATAAAATTTGTTATATTATGAATGAAAAAAAAAGTTTTATATTACATTATAAATTATAATTGCTTTCAAGAGTTTTAATATTACATAAAACCTTTAAATTACACTATGTTAAATTATATAATAACAGTTTATTTTATTATATATTTTAAATTGTTTATTATTGTTCATTATTATTATTCTATTCATTATTATTTTCTTTTGAGAAATACTAAATACAAATTTAATACAAGTTTTAATGGTTTGGTATTTCTTATAAAATTTAGTACTATTTATCTGTAATTGTTGTCCGTAAAATTATCATATTTCCTGTAACAATGAGCTTTTGATAAGCAGGAAATCAAGAGTATTATCACTTTCAGTATGAAGTGAAGCAATGAAAACTGTTTCAGTAAGATATTACTTAGAAAACTTTACATATTAGCAAGTAAATTATTTCTTTATTGTAGAATATGCTGAATTCTTGCATTGTAAGGGTAAAAAGTTTGTGGATTTTGATGAAGTACGGAAGGAAATCGAAGCAGAAACAGACAGAGTTACAGGCAGTAACAAGGGTATTTCTAATATACCAATAAATTTAAGAGTATATTCGCCTAATGGTAAATACAGTCTTTTATTATATGTTGATTTATGTTAATAATTTCATTAATATATTTATTATTATTAGTTCTAAATTTGACATTGATTGATTTACCTGGCCTCACGAAAGTACCAATTGGAGATCAACCAGTAGATATAGAATCTCAAATTAAAGCTATGATCTTTCAGTTTATCAAAAGAGAAAATTGTCTCATATTGGCAGTAACACCAGCAAATACTGATTTGGCAAATAGTGATGCCCTTAAACTTGCTAAAGAAGTAGATCTTCAAGGTACATGTTTTTAAATATTTTAAACTTAACAGATATATTATTATATATTATATAAATGTTAGCAAATACATACAGAGAATTATTTACATTGTAAATTGTTTAAGGTGTTCGTACAATTGGTGTTATTACAAAATTAGATCTTATGGATGATGGTACTGATGCAAGAGATATTTTGGAAAATAAATTATTACCCCTAAGACGTGGTTATATAGGTGTCGTTAACAGAAGTCAAAAAGACATAGAAGGTCGAAAAGATATAAAAAATGCTCTAGCAGCAGAAAGGAAATTTTTCTTGAGGTATAGATCAATCATAAAGAATAATTGCATGAATCAATTTTTTAACAGAGTGTCTAAAATATTTCTTTTTGTACACATTTAGCCACCCATCTTATCGACACTTGGCAGATAGGTTAGGAACACCATATTTGCAACGCGTTTTAAATCAACAATTAACAAATCATATTAGGGATACTTTACCAGCATTAAGAGACAGATTACAAAAACAGTTGCTTGCACTAGAAAAGGATGTGGAACAGTACAAACATTTCAGACCTGATGATCCTGCCATAAAAACTAAAGCTATGTTACAGTAAGTATTTCTTTCTTCATATAGGCTATTATATGTGAATTTATAATTTCTTTGATTTTGGTAACTTTTATCATATTAGAAAATAAAATAAACTTAATGAAAAAAAATGATACATATATAACAAATAATGTATAAAACATATTATTTTATAATAGATTCATAAGTATTACTTTTATAAACTCTTTTCCTTTCCTTAAAATATATTATGGGTGGAGGGTCTTGATATTTTAGAGCCTTTATTCTTATTTTTCAGATCAATTCAAATGTTTCTGTAGGTATCATACTTTTTTTTTCATCCGTGTGTGTCATTTGCATGAAAATTTTAATACATCTTTATATAACCAGCTAGAGAGTGAAAAATAACAAAAAATTTTCATTAAAATTAAACATTTTGATGTATTAATGAATTATGTAGAATTTATTTGGCTTTGCAATACTAAATATCATGACTCTCTGCCCATACAACTAATGTTGAGGTTTAGTGCTTGTTATTATATTGATTGAAAGAAAAACATTTTTAAGGATGATACAACAGCTTCAGTCAGATTTTGAAAGAACTATAGAAGGTTCAGGATCTGCACAAATCAATACAAATGAGCTCAGTGGAGGTGCTAAAATAAACAGATTATTCCATGAACGTTTTCCATTTGAAATAGTTAAAATGGAATTTGATGAAAAAGAACTGAGAAGAGAAATTGCTTTTGCTATTAGGAATATTCATGGTAAATGATTATTTCAGTTTTAATAGTTTATCGTTGTAGTTTCATTACATGTATATATTGAGATAATTAAGTGACTAAAAAATAAGTTATTAACAATAGTATAATGTCATAGGTATCAGGGTAGGTTTGTTTACTCCTGATATGGCCTTTGAGGCAATAGTCAAAAAACAAATCAATAGACTCAAAGAACCTAGTCTGAAGTGTGTGGATTTAGTTGTACAAGAACTCAGTAATGTTGTACGCATTTGTACTGACAGGGTAGGTACAGTTTGTTAAATTTGTAAGGTCTGTTCTCTTTTGATAACATATTTTTAATATAATTTTTATTTTACGTGATAGATGTCACGTTATCCTAGACTGCGAGAAGAAACGGAACGTATTATAACCACTTATGTTAGACAACGAGAACAACTGTGCAAGGAACAGTTAATACTTTTGGTTGATTGTGAACTTGCATATATGAACACAAATCATGAAGATTTTATTGGTTTTGCCAAGTAAGTTACCTACATTTTGTTATGTGTTTTTGTAGCTACTCAGCCAAGTCAAAAGAGTAAATAATATGATAGAAGAATTTAATTTTTGATAATCGCACATCTAGCGCTATATGTTGCTCTTATTATTATATTCATAACTGCAGTTATAAATTTTAGTGTACTTATACATATCTATAATCTAAAATTCACTACACTATGCTTAAATAATAAATCTTCAAAACATTAAAAATATTTCCTAAATATACTAATAAATATTTTTATTACTATTAAATTACTCATGTTTATATAGAACATTTTAACGTAACATAATAAAATAATCTTCTAAACTTGTACAGTATTATCAATTAGAAATATAACATAAATTATGTTTTCTATTATTAAAGACATACAAATATTTTCATAACAAATATTAAATATTATCTTTGAATAAATATAATTTTTGCTAATTCCTCTTTCTTTATAATGACGATGATAATAATAATAATCTATATTTTTAATATTGAATAAACATTGCATTTTATATCATGTAGATTTTTGACATGTGAATTTTCTTTTATCTATAATTATACACCATGAAATGCTTGAATCATCAATTCATGATAAACATAATAGACAAATTTAAATTCTTTTTATAAACCCTACGGACCTTATGAAATCATTAAGTATATGTCTTGAACATTTCTTTATATCTTTAATAATGGATCACATAATAATATGTTTTATTTCTGATTACTGTACATGCTTAATTAATACTTTTGAGAAACTCGAATTTGCAGTAATGAATTCTATCTATCTTGCATGACTAATGTAAATTCAACACATAATATAATTCACATAATGACAATGTGCTTTACTAATATAATACTTGTAAAAACTAGTTTCATTAGTTTCATTATGGTTATAACTTAAGCTTTTTATGAAATAAAGGAAAAGATAATAAGAAAATTCACCAATTACATATACTGTTAGTTATATTAGTTTGCTTGCAACCTTTTTTTGCAAATTAGGAATTATATATGTTGATTTGTATTTTATTCTATATAAAATACATATCAATGTATATAATACATATATTTTATACCGTGTTTTCCTGAACTAATATGACTCAAAATAATTTACATTTCGAAACACATTTAGCATAAGACATTTAATATACATTCGACTATATTCATATAACATTCACAATCAAACTTATACGGTATATTTTATAATCAATGCATGCTATGCCAAAATCAGTTCACATTGCAAGCTTTAAAATAGCGATTCTTAGTTTACTTTGTTCTTTAAAGCTAAGGCACACATTTTTAGTATCATTAATAAATAGTAGAATTTATTTTCTCTACTTCATGTACATCTATATGACCCATTGTGTCATATATATTGTCATATTAAATTATATCTCACTTACATTTTTTCTCTTTGCAATACGCATACTTTTGATATTTTAATTCTCTCTTTCTGTATAGCAAACATGAATTTTATTCATTTTTATATTTTGCTTATTTAACACTTTAACATCTTAAAGATTGTAGTTCTCAAAAATATCGCAAGAAATGGGTTTAAAAAAGAAAAAATATTAGAAATATTAAAACGATTAGCAATTTCAGTTCAATTTTTGTTTCATATTCAATAATAACATTCTATTTTCGTTCTAACTTTTTAAATCATATTATGTAAATTATAGAAAAATTTACATAATAGGTTTCCTTCATGTTATATAGTTTGCCATAATTGAATTAGGGAATAAGAATACTGTAATTACTGTACAATTCTTTATGTCGTTAAAAGGTAAGGCATACTTAATATAAAAAATTATCTATGAATATCAACTGGTATACATATTTTTCACCTTTTTTATACTTATTGCATTAACGAACGTATGTCTTTCCTTGAACTACATGGCATATACACATTTCGTGACATTTCTTTCCATTCATTAATACTTTATATTTCACAATTAAAAAAATTATTTAATTATATCGGCAGCGCGGCAGCCAGTAGCCATAATGCAAGGTAAGAATTATAAAGTACATTGGAACAAAAATTTACACTACATTTTTCTTCCTTTTCTATTATCACGCTCTTAATTTGTTATGCTTATTTTTTATTTAACTTTTTCTAGCTTTCAGTTTTATAACAAAGAACGGAATCCTTAATAAGCAATATTGAACTCATTTCCCATATAGCAAAAGATTGAAAACTATATTTTTCTAGTGTACTTTAAAGTCTTTTTCTTTTGAATGAAATCAAGTTTTATGTGTTTTTATTATTCAGTATTTCATTACTAGTTTAGTGTATAACATCATATAAGGTTAATACTATTCATACATATATGTACATGTATACACTTTATAGATCATAAGAATGGCACTTGAAATATCATTTTTAATTATTCATATACCAAAAATGGGAGTGTTTTGTGAAAATAAAGAAATAAACTTAACCATCATGAAACATTGTATGCCATTATGAATAAGTTATTATTAAGTTTTCATTGGCTATATTTTTTTATCTAGTTTTATATATTGTAGAATACAGCCATAATCTGTCACAATTTTAAGAATTTGATCTGAATATTTTGTACATAGTTGCACAATTCAACTATATAGTTAAATAGACTATTCATTGCCACAGTCATTCATGAATACTCCAAATCGTATATTTCATACAGCAGCATTAGATTTTAGTTCCATCATTTTTCACATGATTTCACAATATATGTAATATTTGCTTCTGCAATTTTTCATGTGTTATGATCTGCAAAGATATTACAATGTTGATTAAGTAGAAATAATATTGTGTGTATTTATATGTTACAAATAATGTTTGACTGCATATTCAAAAATATTCAACTGCAACATTTAAAGCTGTATGAAAGAGTATGTGCATGGAGTTGTTGTGGCTGTATGTTATAATTCTTATATGTAACTAAAAACAATGTAAAAGGTAAATTTTTGTTTAAGACATAAAGATTTCATTATTAATTAGTTATAAATCAAAGATATAGAAGCCATGTAATTATCCTCTCTATATTGTCATTTTGTGATCATGTCTCATTTTCAATATTTTGTATTATGAACACAGATATTTTGAGAAATTAAATTAATTAATATTACTTATATTTAATATATTACTTATATTTTATGATGTAGGATTAAATTTGAATATAAACGTTTGTGTACGTTAATACAAAAATTATTGCTAGGTCTTATTCTGCTAGATTTTTTACACAGTAAACTAACAAATTTTTGTGGCAATTTATTACAATGAATTTTGTACATGGGTACTCAAACGTATTTTTTTATTAACATTTCATTATAAATTATACGTTATGTTACAGTGCTCAACAGTCCTCAGAAAATGCTGTTAAATCTGGTCGTCATACATTAGGAAATCAAGTAATACGCAAAGGATACATGTGTATCCACAATCTTGGTATAATGAAAGGTGGTTCAAGAGATTATTGGTTTGTCCTAACGTCAGAGAGTATTTCTTGGTACAAAGATGAAGAAGTAGGTATTTTTTTGCTATAATATAGTTAATAACACGTTAATTATGTAAGTTTTATGTATTATTTCCTTGCTTAGGAACGTGAGAAGAAGTATATGCTACCTTTAGATGGATTGAAATTGCGTGACTTGGAACAAGGGTTCATGTCCCGACGTCATTTGTTTGCTTTATTTAATCCAGAAGGCAGAAATGTTTATAAGGATTACAAACAGCTTGAATTGAGCTGTGAAACTCAAGATGATGTTGATTCATGGAAAGCTTCTTTCCTCAGGGCTGGTGTATATCCCGAAAAATCAACAGAGCAAGCAAATGGTGAAGGAGAGGTATGTTTCTTATTATATAATTATGTTGTTTATATTGTTTCATATATGTACTCAATTAAGTATATTGTATGGTGGGAAATATAACATATTTAGGCCTGGGACACTCGAGTGCCATTCGTCTAATCACTACTCGCGTTTATTTTTTTAGATACAAACAAGATGACAAATTGTATCACGTGTAAATTTATTTATATAAATTTATATATATTGCTGAAACGCAATTGCAAAAATGACGTATGTCACTCGTGCCCACCGATTGTAACGCAACTTCGATAAAAGTATATTGATATATTATGTAATTCTTATTTATAAATTAGTTGTTTAGTTATTTGTTTTGATTAAAGGGAAGAATTATTTATTATTATATTGGAATATATTTTGTTATGTTTATTAGAAAAGATTATTTTGGTTTATTTTAGGATATACAGCGGGTGAGTTAGTACGAGAAATGTAATTAAAATATTTTGTTTGAATTTTATATTTTTAACTGTGTGGTGATGTGATGCATTAGTTTGGAAATATTTTAAATTATTCTAGTAAATTATTCTTAAGACTATTGTTAAATATCACATTGTAAAAATATTTCAATTATTTATTAGATTTTATGACTAAAGTTCTATTTTAACATCGCAATGTTCATAAATTTTCATTTTATATTAAATACAATAATTATATTGAGGAAAATTGATTCTTTGCATCTTTTGAAAATATATTTAATTTAATAGCGTTTCTTTTTAATACAACTTTAATAATGAATTGCGCAATTTGCATATGTTTTATGTTATTCAGAAATTAATTAGATTCCAATATTACATTCACAATAGTTATTACATTTTTTTGCTTCTAATTAACTAAAGGAAGGATATGAGGTTCGTACAATGTAGAAATTTTGTAGTTATACAGAACACACAACACTTACATGGATATGAAATAGCACTACACTTAGCTTTGTTTTCTTGCTGATAATGAATACGATTAAAACATGTATGAATTGTTTGTGAATTCTTTATTTTTCCCTGCAAACAATGTTTCCATTTGAGCACAAAATCAATAACACTTTATTAATTATTGAAATGATATATTATTTTTTGTTTTTATTTATGTTAACTATGTATGTGACGTTAGCTGAAGTATTGCTTTTAACTTTATCATTTCAACAAAGAGTGCAAGAAATTTATTATTTCCATATTTATAGGGTGGATCGGAAGCTCAATCATCAATGGATCCTCAACTTGAACGTCAAGTGGAGACCATTAGAAATCTGGTGGATTCGTATATGAAAATTGTCACAAAAACAACTCGTGATTTGGTTCCAAAGACAATTATGCATTTGATTATAAACAATGCAAAGGATTTCATTAATGGAGAGTTACTGGCACATCTTTATGCAAGTGGTGATCAGGTAAAATATATATGAATTTAGTATATTGTAGTTTTATATCCACAAATAAATTTCCAATGTTCTTTCCAATAAGCTTATTATTTAAAATTTTACTCTTTATTTCCTAATGAAATAATATTTCAAAGAATACTTTTTGTTTTTTTCCATTAACAACAATTTTTTGTAAAAACTTTGCATACACTAAATACTTACAATATTCTAGTTTTTTCTGTCAAATTTATTGTATACTTAGAATTTAGAAAAAAGTATATGGACGTGAATTATAGGCTTCAATGATGGAAGAATCACCCGAAGAAGCACAAAAACGAGAGGAAATGCTACGCATGTATCATGCATGTAAGGAGGCACTTCGTATTATTGGAGATGTTTCGATGGCAACAGTGTCTACTCCAGTACCACCACCTGTGAAAAATGATTGGCTAGCATCTGGCGAAAATCCAAGGTAACAATTATGGTATTATTTTCATTGTCGCTTATGCATTTAACTAATTTATTATCTTTCAATCTTGTACTGCCTGCTTTTGCTTCATACACTTGAACACCATTGAAACAGTCTTGGGTAAGAGTTACAATGTACATTTATTATACTAACTAAAATTTGTTCTCTTTTTTCAAATGTACACTTATTTCTCTGCTTTGTAGTTTTATTTCAAGTATGTAGGTCCACCGATATTTACTTCGAAAAATTATTTTATCGTTTATATGTTTCTTATGTTTTGCATAAACTTAAAAAGAACTTCCTATGATATTTTTATTTGCACATAAATTACATATATTTGAATACCTGTTAAAGTGAAAGCATTTTAAAATATTTTTAATATTAAATTGTAGTACAATGTAAATTATAAATAAGAAAAGATTGTGTGTTCTAATCTCAATTACGACAGTACAATAAATATACAGCTTTTATGGAAAATAAGCTGTTCAATGTATAGAAAAGTCTTTAATAAATCAGTGAAAATTTATATTTCATTCGTCTCTTGATTGCAAATTTCAACTGTGATAAGTTAACAAACCATACAGAAAAGAGGCTATATAACCTTTTTTTAATGCCCTACACACCATGAATATTTCGTGTTCTCTTATTTTTATCTTCTGTTTTCTATATAGGAGCAATAAATATAACAGCTATTGTTCATTTTATGTGTTATAGGTTATCACCACCATCTCCTGGTGGGCCAAGACGCGGAGTGACACAGCCACCACCTCTTTCTAGTTCTCGAGCCCCACCTCCGGTTCCGTCTGGTGGTCGACCAGCACCGGCTATTCCTAACCGACCTGGACCTGGTGGACCTCCGCCAGCCCGTGCCACACCTGGCCTACCTCCTCCTCTTATACCATCGTAAGTACTAAGAATTTAATGTAATTTTCATACAATTTAACGGAATTGTACCTTGTGAAGTAGTACAGAGAATTTAAAGAGACAAAACGTTTGGAACACTCTGTACTATCAAGTATCTTTCGATTGTCGAGTTTCTCACAAATTTTGCACAATGTTCTGTTAGTTTGTGTTGAGGTAGTCTTGTGTCTTAACTACAAAGTAGAGGTCCTTTTTTTTCTTAAACGTCACAAAATGTTTTAAAAAGAAATTTGCAGTTGCTTGTCCTCCATAGCTTTATCTAATTGGGGCTTTGGTGCTAACTTCACTTTCTATTGCAGGCGCCGACAATAAGTCATCGCACTAACTCGCCTATTCACTACTAATTAATATACATATATACATATATCAATTGCATCTAGTCAGTGTATATTTTACACGAGATACAATTTCCTAATGCTATATGTTTTGTCTGCAAGTATTATGAATTATTATTGTTAATTAGGGGTGTGTAAGTTGTACAAAAATTAATAAACTTGTGAATATTTGTATTAGTTAGAGATTAAGAAGAGCTTCCAAGAACTTTGACGGGCGATTTATCTTATATGTATTACGCATTATATCAGTAATATATCAAATTATTTCATGGTCCAATTACTTCGTAAGAACGAACGAGGAATTATTATCCGTATTGTTCCGTCGTTTTCATTTTATTCAACAAATATTGTAGAAATAGGCTGCTTGCTTTTTGTAATCATCCTAAACAAATTTATACAATCCCGATGTAATGTTACAAAATTGCACACCTCTAATTAACAATCTAAGTGTCTACGATATATTTAATCGGTACTAATGACAAAAAGTATGTATAAATAAATCACGATTCATTCGCGACGAACAAAGAAAAATGAGGTAGAATGACATTTGTTTCGTTGTAAATTAGTTGAATGAAATTGTAAATTGTATCTGTATATACAACTAAGAACGTTGTAAAATAAATGATCTTGAGTTCTTGTCACAGGTGGTGGATAAGTATTCATTCGCTTTACTAACAGCATGACATTTTAATTGTCGCATAAATGAAATACATTTTCAATCGATGTGAAAACCTGTGTGAAAGAATGTGATACATGAATATATACGGAATAAGTTTTGCCATAACGTGTTGCATTTGCATTTGGCAGCTTCTGAAACTCTTTTAATATTACTGCTTTCTTGCCATCGTTGATTCAATTAGTAAAATCACAGAAAAAGCGAGAAAAATTGATTTTAATATTGTCAACTATTTTGTCATTATGGGGGATGAACGTGTCGGTGCCTGCATTGAAAACATTCTTTCTGTTGAACGAATATCAAGCAGTTGATCGTCAACGCTCTACTACTCGTTATCGAATTTCCGCGTCTGTCGCTTAGTAGAACCACGCGAGAGATTACACATACTTCTTAGGACATTCGAGGATGTACGATATCAGTCTAAAATGTAGTGCATCGTGCAGATATTAATTTAAATTACCATATATTAGTCGAATTCTCTCTTTATATAGTAGCATACTATTGATAAGGCATTGAAAGCAAATAAGATTTGTAGTAAAAGCTGAGTGTCCGTGGTGTATGTTTAGTCGTGGGGGTGGTCTTCAGCAGAGGGTGACGCAAGCTGCGACGCAGGCCGCTGCTAATGCCGCCGTGAACGAGCTGATGGAAGCATTCAAGATCAAGTAAATACTCTTGCTGCCTCATAACTCTTTTTTTATATGCGAGATATCTTACTCTTTTAACTAGGATAATGAATTATTATGGGCAATCTCATTTAAGTTGCGCTAGATTGGTAGACTGTTCAGGGTTGAGAATGAACACTAATTTGATGTCTCACTGTTTTCCGATAGTGTGTTTCGATAACCAATTTTTGCGAATTATAACCAGCTATGTTTTTTTATCTCCTTCGCTCTCTCTCTTTCTCTCTCTCTCTCGCTCTCTCTCTCTTTCTCTCTCTCTCTTGCATGATCCGAAAAATTGGATTAATAGCGATGATGTTGCCTTCAACGTTATATATCGTTATTCGACATACATACGTGTGCGAGATATAAACATTATATATATATATTGAAAGAAAAGAGAGTGAACGTCCCTGTGCACACGCCATAGAAAAAAAATATACGTGTGTAAGGGAATACCTCTGTATATTTGTAAGACATGTAATTCGCTTCGTTACATTCCATATGTATATTGTTCTTACTTCGTAAAGTAGTTTATTGTTCAAAGGAAATAAATATTCTTTCATGAACCGTAGAATGATGACGTGTATTGTGTAATCCCAGAAAGCATAAAAGGCTGTAAGACCTGACATAACATATAATTTATTGCTGTTTCGCTTTGGATGCTGATATCAAGTATTGAATACTTGTACATACATATCTTCTTGCTTAGAGATATTTAAAAAAAGGAGTTCAATTTTTTTAGATCGATATATTTATATCTCCAGTGACTCTATATCCTGGAAAGTCTACCAGAACCCTACGATGTGATCAAAGGTAGTTTCGATTAGGCGAAATTCCGATTCCGTTTGCAATGTCAAAATTCATTCCCTGAATTTGCATAAAATAAAATAAAAAATGTCATGCTGTTGGGCAAAAGTTGTCGACAATTATTATTGAATGTTCGTTTTATCGCATCTGTTCGATCGATTTCTAATCGGCGACAACTGCGTTACAAATAAGTTTTAGTATCTGTAATTATTAATTGCGTGACTCAAACACAGTCACATATATACACACACAGATACACATTACACACTGTTTCTCTACCTCTTTAGATGTCACCACATTTTATTCCATTCTTAGCCATTAATATTAAAACTGTCACATAGAGTTATACATATATATATACATAGCCAATCCCTAATGAAGTATTAATGAAAAAAACATGTGCTCAGACATAGGATGTGATATAGCGTAGAGTGCTTCAAGGATTTTGCATGAAAATCCTGAGTCGCGAACTCTCTCCCTCCCTCTGAATAGTCTTAATAAAAGAAGATTAATACTAATGATACCGAATGAGAATAATAAATATATATTATATATATACAATACAATACTAATCGTATGTCGTTATAATGTATAATGAATGTATATCACTCAGCATGCGTTCAGGAGCTGCGTTATATTTGGAAAAGGTATTTGTTGTTTCTTATGCTCCTTGACCGTGTTTAGCAAATTAAATCAATTATACATGTACATATATAAGAAAAGGGAATATGATGTATTCTACTACATTCTTGTAATTAAATCCACGGGGCGCGATGTGCTTTCGGATTTGTGTAGTACACACGTTTGATGATCAAGAATGCTCCTCTCTGTACTATATTCGGAATATTTATGTATAAACTTTTGAATAAGATTATATAAAAAGGTAACTTATTGGTAAACAGATGAAACATTTGATGATACTTAACTCTTAAATAGCTGCAGAATCGTTTATTAGAGAAATGCTTAAATTAAAAATTACATTAGCTTTTTACAAAAATGGCATATGTTATTTTCACGAATTTATCTTTTACTTTTTTACTTGTTATAAATAATAGAAGTTTCGTTATCAATATTATCGTAATTAATTGTTAAGAAGTTTCGACGCATTTACCGACAACGCTATCACATTTTGCGTTATAATTACTCGACCTAGAGTAAACTTTGTCCCACTTCAACGTGACCTTTACATATTGCATTCATGTATGTATAAATATTTTTTGACGAGCAAATTATTCATCATTGCAAGAACGATACCATGCAAAGAGAAGGATTAAGTCTGTTACCAGTGACGCGTGAAGTATCGAGAGCAATGATCGAAGTTGCCACTATGAAAAAAGAAAAACAAAGGAAGGGAAGAAGAAAAGAGAATATGTATTACTTTCCATTAGAGCGAAATGTCGAAGGTTTCTCTTGGGCAAATAGTAACTATAAAAGAGCGTTGAGGACGATGATTCGCATTTGCCGCGTCACTATGTCTTTCGTGTTTGTTCTGATCGATCGAATCAAAAAAGAGGCAATCTCGATGATGCACAATTTTAAATTGAGTGAAACCCATTGTTAACTCGTTCGTTTCAGTGTTAAAAGAGCCTAATAATATTCATTGATGTCGTTCCACCATACATATAGAGATGTATTTATTTACACCAGATTTACGTAAGAGCCGCCATCTTCTCTTTTCCTAAACTTTGTAATGTCTACACATATAAATTGATATTTTACGTTAAAGAAAATGGCTTTTGGAAAACAAGATTAGATGAGGATTAAACTTATAGTCTGAGTGAAAGCACATCGCATTCGCAAATCGAATTATCTATTGCCTGTTGATACTGGACACAACCTTTAATCCGTAATTTAGATTATTCGCTGAGTACTAATAGATTGAATTGTACCGTATACGTTGTTCTCTTTCAAGGAAATGAAAAGAATTACGGGAAGATAGACACAGACATAAAAGACACAAAAAGAACAAGAAACTCGGAAAAGCGAGCAATCACAAGTGGTATTATTGTAATGTTATTGTACAGATATATATATATATATATATATATATATATATATACATATGTCTATTGATCATTTTATGCACCGTAATTCCAGAATTAAGTAGATCATACGTTGAAACTACCGAAGTGATTGTGATTACGATTCACAAATTGTGAATACAATTATAATTATTATAATTATTGTTATTATTAACGATATCATTATATTGTATACTGTACAGGATAAGAAAAATAACGTTATACGTTTCAGTAGCGTGTCAGATTTCTTGCTCGATAGATCGTGAATTTTTATTTTCGTAAAGTTACATACTTTAGCATGGTTCCTTTAGACACAAGTCTTACGAGTATTAAAAAGATGATAGAGATACAAGTAGATGTAAAGCCTCGTAAGTACGTGGCGTTGTGTTTCAATAACACTGAGTATATCAAGTAGTAGAAACGTGCGAAGAAAAATTGTTCTTCAGTATATCCAGGTTCTTATATGTTCATCAACAGTATTCTGCGGTTCCACCCTTTGAGATTATATTTCAATTTTTTTACATCACTTCTTGTACCTTTACAACTGCAGAAATTTTTGTCTAGTTTGTCGAATATGCGTTTTTGGCCTTTGCTACCAATATACATGTACGTTGAAACTATTTGTGAAAATTAGATGAAAAAGATTTTTACATTCACATTTAATTTG
Source organism: Bombus pyrosoma (assembly GCF_014825855.1). Lineage (NCBI taxonomy): Eukaryota > Metazoa > Arthropoda > Insecta > Hymenoptera > Apidae > Bombus > Bombus pyrosoma. The sequence goes on along the minus strand of NC_057772.1, from coordinate 16,263,717 downwards.
TGATTCGTACAAATTTTGATTACTAATGGCAATACCCGATTGGGTGGAATCTTTATTTCAAGTATTACAACGAAAAACGACAAGTGAAGTTGCCATCAGCGAATCGTGAAGCAAAGAATCTTCACGGTTTCCGACTTGATGCGTCTTTACGTTCGTACCGTCAATTAACAATTAATCGATTCCTTTGTTTCCAAAGAAGAAGAAAAAGGAGAAATCTCCGTACATTTTAACTTTTACTTCATGTTGTACGATCTATGATAAATACATTTTTTGGGTATTGGGCCTAAAATGAGATCTTCGAGAACAAGCTCGGCTTTCGTGACTAGATCCAATGAAAATAGCGTTAACCGTGTTTAGCGATTACTCTATTTAGAGACCGATCATGGATTCAAAAAAAGCAAAGAAATCATAAGCTCCTTTGTGAACATAAAATACAAATATTGTTGCCGCACTTTAGCATTTAATCGTCCAATCGAAAAGCGATCCTGAACGTATCTACAATAAAATTAATTGAATACTTTTCAAAATCGGGTGCAAATTTTGTAACCTAATAATTATATAATGCTCGGTTCAAACGTATAGTATTAATTTATCTGAATTAAAAATACTATTTCTTTACCGTGTATGTTTCGATTGTTTAATACCATTCTGTGCTGACATAAGTACGTTCAGATCGTCCCACGTTCCAGAGAGAGGAAGAGAAGAGAATAAATCGCGCAGGAAAAAACAGAAAAGAGCAGATCGATGAACGAGGTTTCATGACTGCAACACGCATCCTATTCACGCGACAGATTATATTGTTACATGCTTCCATCGAAAAGCCTTAAGTACAGAGAAATTCTAGTTAAAAAGGTTACTTTGCGTAAGACGGATCATCGAGTAATAAGCGTGATTTTATTGTATATCGCAGGCCAAGCGTAAACGTATACAATCTCACGTAACAATAACGTGCGAACGATGGAAATGAATGATGGTAAATGAGCGATAAAGACGAATATGTAATTAATAAAAATCGATGGAAATACTATACTATATGGCTGGATTCGTCGCCGACGTTATTTTCACGTGGTTAAAATTTAGATGAACGTCGGAACGAATCGTAGACAGCAGATCTCTAAGTAACCCACGTGTTATCAATGGATCAATCCTTGATAAAAATGATTCGAAAAATTAAAAACAAATATTCAACGTTTCTTGTGAAGATGTCAATAGAGCTTACTGCTAGTTTTTAATTACATTAGTAAATTTTTCATAATTTTTATACCTGTTATACCCCTGATTTTGATAGAAATGATGTTTTTCTACATTCTACTCGCTACAAGAGGAAGCGACTGTTCGTTGAACTCGATCACCGATATTCATCCTCGAACATTTGTTGTAAAAAATATTTCGTAAATTCGGAACAAGGAGAACATTGACAAGGGGGGTTACTTAGCAAATTATTCTATGTGGATTGTGCACCTTACACGATTCACCATATTGTAATATCGCGCGATGGTCGCGTGATATTTGCATACACCGTTTTACTGCAATATAATTGTATATATAGAAAAAAACAACGTGTTATAAATTTAAAATGTATATCTACATATATACATACATACGTACATATAGATATATTCATATATGTGCAAAAATGAAAATTGGGAGAGAAGCGTGTGTTATTATCTGATGACCGGAAACGCATTTCCGCTGGGGAAATTAGTATCCAATGAGATTAGCGTTCGATTACTGCGGCTGGATAGTGTTCTTATTGTGTTGTAACACTTGTATTTAATGTGTTGACCACGTTTTTTACACGTTCCATTAATTCTTCTCTGATTCTCGCTTAATTCCATGTACCGTTGCGTGCAAATAACAAGTATTATTTTTAATAGAGAATGTGCGAGATTGTTCTGATTGTTCCCGCACGCTGGGATGCGTATTCGCGTTCTGCGTTATTTTATGTTTTCATTCTCTTCTTTTGTAATCAAATCACTGTCCAATGTCTGCCACCTTTTTAATATTTTTTCCCATAAAAGCATCCAGGATCTTACCTCGTGAAGTATTTTACATACGAATCAATTCAATTGTATTTATCTGTATCCAAAGGACGTTTGAAAAGATGCAATTAAAGTTAAGGTTTAATTGAAAATGTCTAGAGGTATGTAAATTTAAAAACGGTTGCGAAAAATTGTAGAATGAACGTCCTTTTTATACATTCATTTCTGCATGCGTTTTTGCTACTGCATGAGCATGTGCAATTGGATTTTTCTTTTTTTTTCTTTTTGTTTTTTTGCAGATCATCATCCCATGTTGTATTTAATGACGTCATTTATTCATTTATTATTATAAGTACTTTCTTTCTTTGTACGCTTTACAGAACAAATTCGTAGTGTATTTTTGTCGCTATTATTTACAAGTACATACATTCATATTGAAGGAGACGATATGTCTGTTGCACTTCACTCTCTGTTGTATATTCGACAATTATTATTACTTCTCTTAACCCCAATTTTATAACAGAAAATATATTCTATCTCATATAAAATACTCTCATTGTCATATCATAGCTTAATAAAGTAAATATTAGCGATGCCCAATTAGATTTATTCACTTGAATTTGTTACGTATATAATTTCTAAGGTGAAGTAAATTTAATTGGTCATTGCATAGCTTTACTTAGTCTCTCCAAATGCGAATTAAAATATATTTAAAGAGTAGAAAATATCATTTTGTTAGACAATATGTCTTCAATTTTTCAAGAAAAATGAAATGTGACAAACACTTACAATACAAATAAACTTTTGATTTTACATACAATTTGAAAATATATGAAAACTATAGAATTCAATAAATTTTATTTAAAAAGAAATGCACAGTATTTTTCACAAATTATATGATTATCTTCGCATTCGAAGGGCAAAATTATGTTTCGTGTTCGCGCGACGTTCATCACCGCTTTACTTGTTTGAAGTAATAATCAATCGTCGCGTCTCAAACACTTTGGTGAGAAGCACCGAGTACTTAATCACTGTCTGTGTTATAGGCGTCCTGTACCCAATATTCCTCCCCGAATTCCCGACAGACCGTACTACGGCCGATTAAACTGAGCTAATCCATGGAAAGCGCACGACATCTGTGCACATCCACGCCCGAAAGTATTCGAAGAGTTTCGTTCTGAAACAAGCCGATGACCGGGACACGAAAACGAGCTCAGGACGAAGAGATGGAAGACGTTACCCAACATTTTTAAGTGGGTGATAGATGAGATGAATTCGGGTGAGAGATCCTCTCCAGGATCAGAACGCACGTCCTTTTCAGATCTGTGTCCTCCTTTAATTTTGGTTAATGTCGTTGCACAAAAATTGTTGATCGTTTTCGTCCGCGTAAAGAAGAAGATCGGAAAGGAGGGACGTGATCGATGAAAGGAGCAGGAGGAACAAGGCTGTGCCACAAAAACAAAACGGAAGAGGAAGAGGGACCAAGAAATGAACAGACGAGAGCCATTGTAAGGGAAGAAGACGGTTTACTAGTCTGTTACTATTAGCGATCACTCGACAGCCAGAGATCCAATTAGTCACTTCTACTTCTTCTTTCTCTCTTGATATTTCGTCTTCTATGTTATTTATAACGTCGTTAGACGTGTTAGATTACATGTTAGCTGTTAAGTATTAAAAGAATCGTCGATGTGCTGGATGCGCACGACGAATGCTGGAGGAACGATTGTTAGCTTGTATAAGATGCATCTTCCGGCAAGAAGTGACGCGGGGTTATTCTTTTAAGACTCGTTAGCGACTTCGTTTTCTTTCATTAATGGTTATCAGTATTATAAAACAAAGGGAAGAATCGAAATCGAAATATGTATTCATCCTCATGGATCATGATACATAGACTGCGGATGTTATGAACACAACTAAAGAGATTTCTTCTAAATGTATCTCTTAAATATTCTAAATGTTATATAAAGAGTTCTTTACCTTGGTCATTTTGTATATTTTTACGTATTATATATATTTTACACATTTTTACGTACATATTTAAGTTTTCCATGCATGAACATCCACAGTCTAATGATATATTATTTAAAGTCGGCAAACCTTGTTACTGTTTATTGTTAATTTATCTGTCTGCGTCAATCGATTAAGAATTTTTCGCAAATATAGCAATGGAAACTAGAGCTTCTAAAACATTTAGGAAAACCATAGACATGCAAATTATAATTAAATAGTCATCGGTTTTTGCTTCTTGTCCGGGACTCGCTAACAAGGTATTGTTCAAATGAGATTCGTGGACGACGTAACGTGCAACCCGATTACCTCGATTTTAGGAACTTACTAGAGCAAAAGAGTACACACGGTTCACCCTACGACTCGTTTAATTGACGGGTGAACGAAATACGAAACGAAAATATTCGATCGACAACAGCATTCCAGAAATGTCCGTGTGCATGCCTTTGCAAAACAAAACAAAAACAAAGTATACATACATACATATATATATATATATTTATATATATATATATAGAATGGGTGAAACTACTACGAATCATATTGTGATAATCACATAAAATGCAACAGTCCTTTTTGTACGGTTAATTTATTGAAGTACGATGACGATGCCATTTTAGAGCTCGAATTTAGGGAAAATATGATACAATTTACGGACAACGAATTACGGAACAGGAATCCACCAATTTGATCTTTTTGCGGTCGAAAACGGAATTAGATGTACATGTAACGCGCGAAAACTTTAATCATTTTTACCTTTTTTTCTTGTTACATTTGCATCTTAACGCGGTAGCTGTTATGATGTAGATGCTTTTGAAGGGATACGATACGGGAAATCCAGGGTCGTGTCCTGTTCCTCAGAAAATATTAATTATTTTAAAACAGAAGCCAATGTTGTAGATAGGAGAAAAAAACAAACAATTGTACATATAAAATCAAATACGAGTATAGTATTACGTGTCGATTTATATGAGAAGGTGGAAGCATTTTTTGTCTTTCCCCCTACCATTTCTTTTTTTTTTTTTTTTTTCATTTTGTATTAAACCAAACTTCACGCGTCGATAACCGATCCACTATGATATACGACACCGACTGACAATTAATGTAAGTATCTAGGACTCATACGACGAATCAAATAAACGATATTTAATACGAGCTCATATCCTTTAATTGCTTTCCAGCACGTCTGAACCTTCCGGTAGTCAATTTTTCTTTCTTATTCAGTATGTATGCGTCAGCAAATTTTTGTTTCCTGTCTTGGTTATATTTTATAATAACGATAACGTCGATACTACCTGATGTTTCCATTTAAAAATGCAACTCAATATGTCTTTATGTTAATATTCAATTATGGTGGAAAAACTCTATTATATGTATCTTCTTCTTCATCATTAAGGATTCCTCAATTTTTGCAGTAAATCATGATGATGATATACGTGATATATACATGAAGATTATATTGATCTTTAAAAATTACATATGTACTTTAAACAGCCGAACTAGTTATAATCAGTATGGCGGCGTGTTATCGCGATCAACGAAGAATGGGTCAAATGATCGATCAAATGAAAATACTTGCCAGTAATTTGGATGAGTTACGTGCTGAAATTAATGCATTAAGAAATACTTACCTGCGAAACGAAGAGGATCTTCCACATGCAAATGATTTCAAACGAAATAGGAGTAGCGATATTAATATTTTGCATAAATTAAGAAGATGTATGAAGAAAGTAACAAACATATACACATTGAGAAAAAGACAAAAACGTGATAAAATTCGAGAGGTATATTATTTATAACATATGTATATTGAAATATTTACCAATTAGTTTGTGCTATTTGTTTTTGTTGTTAAATGTTAAAAGTAAAGAGAATTCATGTTTAGTTATGTATATGTACATCACTATTACTACGAAAGTGATTATTTCTTGAAAGTTTGCAGATTAATGTAGTTTTTATGTATAAATGATTTTTATTTTTTATAAACTTATTATAATTTTATTCTATATATCTTGTTACCAGTCTTATTATCCCTGTACGAATATGGACCCTGTATTACCTACGTTTTTAAACTGCATCATTCGTACCCGAAAGAAAGAAAATATGTTACAAATACCAACTAGGATTAAATATTTGAGAAGTCAAGGCAACCAAACGAACGAGAAAATCGGAAGTCGGCACTATATAATGAAACGTGCATCAGCATCTATGCACACTGAAAATACAAACTATCATGAATCATTATTCACAAAAGATGGAAATGAACAATATAATAAAATAATATTTCCAAAACAAAATACAACTCTTGTTCCACATTGTTCCGAAATAAGTTGTGAATTAGATTTTCAAATTGAAAAGTCAATATTTTCCTCTGGATCCAATGTGAATATTTTTTCAGATTCGTATACTTTAAAAAATTGTCCAGAAAATACAAAAGTAGTTTTGTCAAATGGTAATAACAAGCAATCTGCAACAAAATGTACGCAAACAAGAATAGCAAAACTGGGACGAAAGTCCAAAAATTTTAATTTTTATTCTAAACGACCTAATCTTTGCTTTTCTAAAATAAAGAATGCTATGATTGAAAAAAAAATTATAAGAAATTCGAATGAGCGTACATTTACGATATGTCGAGAAGTCAACAATACGAAGAATTATCCAAATTTGAAGAAAAATTATTCTGAACGATGTTCGTGTAGAAAGAAAAGAAACAACTTTACCCAATTGAATGGTGAAAACACGAGTGGACAAAATTTTCCCATCGAAAAAAATACTAAAAAAATAAAAAATAACTTATCTATAAAAAACATGTTCGAAAATCTATTGCCTGTTACAGAACCAGAGTTATCGTCTTCGTTACTTTCTTTGGAGTTAGATATTAATATTTCTAATAATTCCAGTAACATCGAGGAATTTTCAGAACGTAGAAAACCAAGAACTTATATAATACGTCAAACAACACAGGAATGTAATCGAAATAACTGGTTGAATAATTTTGAGAAGAGTGTCGTTTGTGTGGAACAAATTTCCGATTTGACCCTTTCTTCATGTAGTTTTCCTAATCAAAATGTTCATTTTAATTAAGGGAAGTATTCGTAGTTATTTATTTTTATTGATGGAATTATACTTTATTTAAATTCTAATGTTTCAAAATTATAAGTAAAATTATATGTAAATCTTCATTACATTAATTGTAACTAGGATATAGTTTCATACACGTTTGTGAGTTGCAATTTATTAGATAACAATATAAAACAATATAATATTTAAGTAATAATATACAAAATATATATATACAAAACAATATAATATTTAAGTAATAATATACAAAATCTATATATAGATATATTTCTATTTTTTATAAAAATCTATATTTTATCTATATTTATATATTTATCATACATCACTATATTTTAACAGTTAAACAAAATATTACAACAGTCTTTTTAAAATTACATGTAGAAATCTTTACCATTATGTACCAAATTAAAATTTGATAAATTGCACCATAGTTGCCAGGAAAAATATTTTATTTATCTACGTACAATTAAAAAAGTTGTAAAAAGAATATGCAATACTGTTGCAATTCTCTATAATCGTAAGTCATATATAGTATTTAAATTTCCTTTAATTATTACAGTTGAATTAACAATCGATATTACATATATCAGATCATCAAATCATCAGATACTGTTCATCTCTTTTGTATAATTTGAGAGTTATTGTTGGTAACTGCAGTTGTAATTACCGAGTTCGCGGCATATGCATGGCTATGAGAAATAGTCTCCCAAATCGCCGCGAACTTACCAAACACCCCATCATTAGAATTGTTTTTCTTGAAATTATGTACCGAATAACGGTTGTAAAGTCCCCAGATGCTGTTCATTAATTTGCTGTTATATTTTAGCGGTGTAAGCTCTCGGCCTATAAATATTTCGTCGAAATTAATTAATATATGTATATAATATGTGTATATAAAAGCACAGTATATGGCAATGTGATTCTATGAAAAGACAAAAATACTCTTTCTCGTAAAATACTATTCTAATAATATTCTAAATTCATTATTTAATTCGTTATTTTAATAGCAACCTAAAATAGAATATATAATTGATACTTCATGGATTTGATATGTACCTTCCGAAGGGGGTCTCATATTGAATGTGTTTTCTTTACCCGCTTTTTCCCTCTCCTCTATCGGTGGTGTTATCATAGCATTGCGTTCTAAATTGCGGCGGACTTTGCACGCTGCAAATGCACCCTGCGGAATAGCGGCCATTCTCTCGCAATCTACAATAAAAGAAAGAATGCAAAAAAATCATTTATAATATTCAGTACTATTTTTAATTCTTAATCGCAAATGATGTTATTAATCTTTTCTGAGGATAATTATCGCAACACCACTAAAAAATAATACTAAGTATATAAAAAATAAACAAACCTTTGCAAATTTCGAAAAGCAAATCCGCTAACCTCCTTTTAACACTTCTCGTTGTTGCACTTTCTTCAAAGATCTTGATTTTGAAATGTTGAAATTCCTTGACCCACAGGAACTCTCGACTTTGTTTCAATGTTTCAAACTTCATACAGCCTCGACGAGAATTTCTCAAAACAACCATCGACTAATTAGAAGATTTTTGTAAAAAGAAGAGAGAAGAAAAGAAAAGAAAAGATGTATGTACAATGAAAATGAACGCACTTTCTATTATTTTGCAAACAAAACATTCGACGCTCTAACTTTGTTAGGGCCCAACGTCGTACTAACTTCATATAACAATATTGGTTTCGATTTATGAACGTGTCTCGCAAACAAGTGGGGAGAGACAGATTTAACGAGAGACAAAATGGGAAATGAACACGGAAAAAAAGCATTTTTGTAACGAGTAGTCGAGATATCAGCGTCCTTCGAGATTGATGACGCCGCCGACCACCACGACTTTCTTATCTTTATAAAGACCTCTCATATTTAAAGTACACACTTTTATTCTGTGATATGTAATCTACATGTGTATTACTGAAATAGAGAGATCACTATAATCTTTACAATTTCTAGATTTATTTTGTATAGTTTATACTGTTATTATGTAAACTTTTAATCTTAAAAAGAAGAAGACTTATGTAATTGATAAGGAAAATGAAAAAAAATTAAACATTTCATTTTCTGACATAGATTTGTAAAATGTTGAAAACAAATCTCTTTCATAAAAGGTTCATTCATATTTCAATAAAATAATTTTGGTTTTTCATCCATCCAAAATTTCTAGTGCAATTTTGAAAGCAGAAATATTTTGTAGCATATGAAATCTATTTAAATATATTTCAATAATTATATTCACGTATTTTTTACATGAATTTTTGCATGAAATTTGTTTTAAATTTGAACATAAATTGATGATTCATTGTAAGTGGATTTTACTGTCATGTAAGGTTAAAAATTCCTTTGGTTTCGTTCTCCATTTTATCGCTATAAAAACGACACTTTTGAATAGTTCCAACAAGGAGAACCAATTCTTCGGTGGACGAAAGTTAAGTCAATTACAGTAACATAATTTTAATAATTAACTGTGAAAAACTAACAAAGAACATAATAAATTTTTGTTATGTCAGATGGTTTAATATAGAAATACAAAAGAAGTAATCACATTTATAATATTTTCTACAAAAATAATAAAAATTTTTCCATTATTAGGAATTTATATTAGATATTTCATATATATATATACACCAATCCATATTAATTTTTCTCATAATCATGACTCCAAATAGGTTTTCGTTTTTCAATGAAACTTTTGATTCCTTCTTGAGCATCTTTCATTTTTAAACTATTAATCATCTTCTCAGTTCCTAAGAAATATGCAGTTGACATATCAAGATCCAATTGTTCATACAAAAATGTTTTTCCAACATGAATAATAGAACGGCTTTTCATATTTATAGATGTAGTAATCTTTTCAATTTCTTCTTCTAAATATGAAACAAGATAAAATATTCTAGAGTTAGTAGCATTTCAATGAATTATTTTGTTAAATGAAATTTCAACTTACCAAATTTATCATTTTGTACAACTTTACTCACAAGTCCTGCTTCGTATGCTTCTTTGCCACTAATGCTAAAACCTGTGAATAGCATGTACATTGCTATCTTCTTGGGTACATTTCGAACTAAGGGAATACCTGGTGTAGAACAAAATATTCCAAGATTGGCTCTAAAATTTAGTGGTAAATAAGTATTATTTAAACTGTAAGAATTCATTAAGAATATGTATAACACATTTATACGTAAAAGTAAATTTGTATTTATATTTAAGTTTATATCTAGTATACAGAATGTATATACCCTGGTGTAGCAAATGAACTTTGTTCAGTGCAAATAGCAATATCACATGCAGTAACCAATTGACAACCGGCTGCAGTTGCTATACCATCTACAGCAACAATTATAGGAACAGGACTTTGAGTAATTGTTCGCATCAACTCTGAGCATGTTTCAAAGATTTCCTTGTGAAGTTTCTCATTGTTACCAGTCTAAACAATGCAAGCCAATCATTTCTCTACAATGAATGTAAATTCTTACATTAAAAAGACTTCTACTACTAGTATTTCATGATCCATCTACAAACCAGTTCTTTTAAGTTGTGTCCAGCAGAAAATACTCTTTCCAATCCAGATTTAATAACTATGGATCGAAGATTTTTACTATCTTCATCCTTTTTTATGTTTATTAATAAAGACTTTAACATTTTCAAAGATAAAGAATTACGAGATTCTGGATGATTTAATATCAATGTTTTTACCTAATTGCAAAAAAAAAGGAAAGATAGTTTAATAGTATATTTATAATATTATTGATAGCTAGTAAATGACAATTAAATTAATATGTTAATAGTTAATAATATATTTTTTACTGTAAATCTGAAATTAATATCTGTGGGAAATAGGAAATTTATTGGTACTAGCTTTGCAGATGTAATATATTCTTACTCCATTATCTTCCTTGATTTCTAGATATTTTTCTTCTGAAAACAACATTCTATTTATAGAAAAAGTCCTCGTACTAGATCTTCCCACCTGCAATATCCATATACATACAATAGAAGGAACAATTTGAAGCAATTTCACAATTCTCGCTAGATTCTAATCGTGTAATCCCATAAATCTTCATAGATATCAATGCCTCTACATATATATATTTGTATCTATTTGGAACCAAAATTTTGGACATTATCTTTAATTGAGTTATATTAATATATATGTTCCAAAACGTACACGTAACTAAAATCTTTATCAATAAAATTGCAAATGGAAAATAATTTATTAGAATTAGGTTATATAACCTTCATTACGTACGGTAACACATACTTTACGTAATATATACTTATACATATATATAATTTACTTTGAAAATGAAATACCTGACAATAAATAAAAATATCTTTCTTTATAAACCTTAACATTTTAGGTTGATTCCTTTTATATTAATTTCTTTGTAAAATAATAGTACTAATTCTGTTACTTTTTTTAAACTTTTCGAAAGCAAATATAACTTGTGACATATACTGATTGTCTGTAAACCATGATTTGGCTAAAGTAATGATAATGACGATCCTCAATTTTACAAATAGCAAGCCATTCTTTATATTAATATAAAATATTAAATAGTAATCAAATGGAAAAAAATTATTTTCTCTTTAATACATAAATAAATGTGAATAACATGATCATTTATATCAGTTTATACAGAACTACAGAACAATAGCAAGTATAACTAGAACCAAAAGAATCAGATATTTATAAGTTTTGTATAAAAAGTCATTGACAACACAATATTTGCTTAAATGTATTATAATGAACAAACTAAATCTTGAAGAAATTTTTTAAAAAATATTTCGGTTATATTGATACATTAACCAATTATTCGGTACATTAAATAGTGTTTTTGTTACTAATAACCGTACATTTAAATGTTTTGGTTACGAAAACTATTATAAATAATCAAAATTCTCTACTGGCAACCATTATCAATAACAGAATTCTTTTTTTTTTATTTTTATTAATTCTTATACTGTAACCTTTTAAATTTTGGTTATAATATAATTGTTGCAAATTGTTGTAATCCTTGTGCATAACTCATACTTCATAGACATAGGGCAAAGGTCATACAAATTAATTAAATATCTCCATAAATAGCGTTATAAAGGAATTTCTTAAAGTAAAAAATAGTCGTATATATAATAATAATAAGAAAAATATTGTTAAGACTTGAACACTGGATAAATTAAATTAACTGGATAAAAGAACTCGATAAAATTTCTACAAAAATAAATCAAACAAACAAAAAGTTTTTATTCAATAATCTTACAGAATGTAGTATATAAAATTTATATAACAGATAAATCAATAATCAGATGAAACGGGGAGCAATGTTATATGCAATCCAATAATAATTTCATCAAACCTCAGAACTCTCCAACTGTCAGAGAAGCTGTCATCGGTTACCATGGCAATCATTGTTTCCCCTAACAACTAACATGGCGGAGGTTGAGGGTAAGTTTGCATATGTCAAACAGTCTCTGTTAGTATTTACGAAGTCATGGCAATTCCCCTGATACAAATAACGCGTCGAGAGATCCCAGCGATTGCCGCGTGAGTTTTTCTTCGTGTTATACTTCCGTCCGGTTCCAGTTTCGCAGCCGGAGCCGTTTTCTAATAATATATGTATACGAGAACCACGCGAACGCGAAGGTGTTCAGATGTACATATGTATAAACGGAAAAGAAAGGAGCTAGCATTGATCTCTGATCTTCAATCGAATAGATCGATTCTTTTCGAATGAAAAATTGAATAAGTGGCAAAAGGTGAGGTCATATTTTGAATTTTACACAAAATCGGATTGATGCCTGGAGAATGAATAATCGACATACAATCTTGATACAATTGCGATCGAAAGTAACGTATGTGATATTTATGTCAAAAATGATAAACATGAAATACTGCTATAATGTTTATTACTGCATATATCTGCTAGTTATTTTCATTAAAATTGCAGCAAATTGTTTAATTCACTGGGTTTTATTTAATAATTTACATGAAAATTTGAATTTTCAATTTTTGGGTTATTTGAAATCTTATTTGAAAATTTATTTTGCTTTAACTTTCGAAATACTTTTAGTTGCATTTGACATTATTATAGAAATAATTTGGATTTGATAGATAAGTAATGATTATCACTGTTATTATTCTCCGAATCAGATACGTATACAATTAATTGTTTGAACGTACATAAATTGTTCAAGTTATTCAATTATTGAAATGTTTCTTAGATCAATATTCATTTCAATGTATACATATATGGTCTTGTATGTGTCTTTAATGTATTCCTAACAGTATTGATTAAATCTATGTGTATACATATGTGACATTGATATATTAAATTATTATATTTAAGAATTACCCATGTTGCATGGTCACAATATTTACCGGAATTGAAACTCGTAAAATGAATTAAGAACATGAACTTGTGTGTAACCGATACTTCTTTGCAAGTAAACTCTAGACTGTGATTTCACACGTTGTTGAACTTTTATCGACAATATGAAAGCAATTTCACGTTTGAAACTTTTTAAAATTTCGTCGGTAACTTAATGCCAATTACATTGTTACTCTTTGAATTTTGTTCTTAAAAGATCATTAGTGCTTTCATATAATAAAGTGGGATTAAGTATAAAAAAGAAAAAAAAAATATATATATATACATAACTTATTCGTAGATTTTTAATGGAAAAAAGTCCACATAATTCGTCTTACATAATGAATAGATGTTCGCTATATGTTTCAAAACAATCTGTTGTGACGGCTTAGGTGGCAAAGAGGCATCGTGTATCTAAAATCACATTTACAGTTTATTCGAAGCCTCGTATTTGATACTTCACAAAATTATTTAACTCTTCAGAGACGAATTTATTAAGTCCAAAAAAGATTGTCCTCTATAATTACTTATTTTAAATTATTTTAAATTCTTTTTAATATTTTTACTTGCTCAAAATATACTTAAGATAATATTAGAAAATATTTTAAAAGGCTTAAAAAAGGTAATTTCCACATATGGAGGCATTATATTTGCATTTTTTAATATTACATTTGAATTCAAGAGAAAATAAGTGTACACAATGTATACATATGTACATATATGTCCTTATCTCCTACTACATTAAAAAATTTAGAACTAGAAGTTATCTAGAAATTGACCTCGACTAATTTTCTTGATAGAGTGAGAATGAGAGAGTAAAGTGAGAGTGAGAGTATCAATCCTATCGCTATTAAAAGGAAGGAGCAAACGTTCCCGACTCTCTCGTAGTGACACCTAAAATAAACTCCATTTAACAAGAGAAGAGAACGAGATCACGGATACACGTTGCGTACAAGAACAGCCTCGTGCCGATGGAAAGACTCAGTCGGTGCGTCTCCATGCTCTTCAATGTTGTGCTGTGTTTCGAGAGGAGCTATCGCAGGGGCGGACCAAGGGCCGCCCTATGATCATTGTTCGACGATAGAGCAACTTATTAACTTAAAAGAAATAGTTCAAGTCGAACAATTCCGTGAATCAGGTGAGATTTATGCGATGAAAAGTGGAGATTCTCTCAAACTTTTGTGAGTGTTTTCCGTTCGCCTTTGATTACTCTGGTCTAACCATTGTGTCATTTCTAATTAACAACTTAACAGTCAAATTTGATTCTGTTAACTTTAAATTACGATTTTATTGATTCGTCGTTAATATTTTTTCTTTTCTTTGTTCATATTTCATGTGGTGAATGTTGCAATCAAAGGTTTTTTTATAGTTTAGTTAAACAAAGGATATTCCAGTTAGAATATATTGAAGTTAATATTAATTTCTTCATGTTATAATGTATCATAATCTTGTCTCTTGATGCTTATATCACAAACGATAGGATCGAACGTTCCTGGAAATAGTGTTATAAATAACGCGGAATTCATTGGATCTCCTCGGTTGGTAATGAAAGAGAATGCCAATATTGTTATCTTGTATTTTATGGCTCGCTCGTTACTTTACGCCTTACTGTTAGTTACGTGACCTGCAAGTGAAAGATGATATAATTTCTTCCTGAAGTAACAATGTGAATATCTGGAATCCTTAGTAATTTTAAAATCGAATAATAGAAATATCTTTCCTGATGCAATAAACACGTGAGAGGATACTTTATTAGATTTATCGACGATGATTGCAAATAAAATTGCCCTTTTAAATCTTCTCGGTAGCAGGCTCCTGAAACTCAGGTTCAGAAAAATACGCTCATAAATTTATCTCGTACATTTCTTAAGATTCGTACTATCATCGGTGTACAACGTAAAAAAATCGCAGTGATCCGCATAAAGAGAATGAAAACCATCCGTCGCTAATCATCGATGAATAACGCGTCAGCAGGATTATGAATTCGTCCGTGAAGGTGACATTTCGAAAAGGCAAACGTTGGACGGTATTTAACGTGGTCATGGAAGTCATCGAAAAAGCGGGGAAGGAAGGAGTCGCCGCGCTGAGAGTAACATGCTGCAGCTCTCGTCCATAGCGCAACACAAGACTCATAATGCTCAAACGGTAACTCGGTACACCAAAAAAGGAAGCTTGATCGTTCGTGGGCGAGTAGTTCTTGCGAGGGCGACACCTCGTCCTCATCCACCTCCACCTCATCTTTGTTGTCGTGGACGTCGTTCAAAAGAAGAACCACACAGGTGGCTGTTATCTACGCGTGCACTGCAAACGATCGATCTGTTCGACCGTCAATTACCTATCGATTCATAGAATTCGATCTTGTTCGATATCGAATCGATACTTTTACATGCGCTTGATCTCTACGTGTTTCTGTTTTTTGCCTTAATAGTTTCATCGCGACCCTGGGTATTGAAGTGATTAGTTTGGACATTATCAGTTATGAGAAGCGAATAGTTTGGACAATAATTTCGGAGACTTTAAGTTTGACGAATTAACCTTTGGTACAGAGTGATATTAACTGAGTTAGAATTAATTGTGGTACGGCGCTGCTGATTTTCAAATAAATCTTTATTTGAAGCTTATAAATATAAATAAATCTTTAAAAAAGCTTTAATCGTTAAAGCTAAAATTAACATTGTAATTTGTAAGATTTCAGTGACTTCACTTAAGCTCTAACGTACCGATTAATACTAAGATTACTAATCTCTCGACGCGTTCATGTGTGCACGTTCGAATGACTTCCATTTATCGCAGTCTGAGTCAGAAATCATGGATTCCTCGATTGAAAGAGATGAGAATATTATCAGGTCGAACTGTTGAAGATACATTGATATCGGCTCATTAATGCTGGCTGACGCGTTTCGATCGTTCTGATTCATTCTGCTCGATATACGGACGCATCTCATGTGCCTGTCGAACAGGAGGATCGCAGCAGCCCATTAATTCTTGGTAAATGGACACAGATGTGCCGCCCATCCTTCTGCCGTGCGCGATCTGCGCACGGACCTTTATGCCGCAGTCGTTGGACAAGCACTCGAAGATTTGCGAGCGATCCGCGAACAAGAAGAGGAAGCCCTTCGACTCAGCCAAACAGAGGATCCAGGGCACCGAGTTGGCAGAGTTTCTGCCCAAGCAAGAGAAGAAACGACGTTCACTGGATGATAAATTCTCCAATCCCAAATCCACTTGGAAACAAACGCATGATGATTTTCTGCGGGCTATCCGCGCAGCACGCAATGAAATCGTAAGTCTTGAATTCTCTGATATATTAACGTAAACCAATCAAATTTTACAAGTGTATATTCAATCTCAAGATTAATAAAAGTCAGCGGCTTTAATTTTAATTTTAAAATCAGATAAGCAAGTTAGCTTGAAATACATACCTTTGTGTATTATGTAAAACGTATCGTATGTTTAAGAAAAATTGTTACTTGTGTTTTTAAAAGGAAATAATTACTAAATTAGTAAATAATTATTTCATAATTAACCTAATGAAACGGAACGATCAGTAAAAATAATTGGCACAATTGTTACAAATAATTTTGTATATTTATGACTTCCATTCAAGAGATAAATTTATACATAATATGTAAACGGAATAATTGGGTAATATAAGATTGCACGGTTGAATTGAAATGAGAAGGTAACTAGTGAGGCAGGCAGAGAGGTGAGAATTGCAGGTAGAATTAACCCAGATGCATCACGAATGATACAAGTGCGTTCGTGCATGCAATGAATTCTCTTCGCGAAGTGCTTTATAAAATTATAGTTTCCTTGTATCTGCTTCGCTAATTTGTTGCTAAATCGTAATATAATTATTGCTGATTGGATTTTCATCTGTGTATCTATTACTGTGTAGTAATAATTATTATATAAGATATATAAGTTATAAATTTGAATATATAAAATCTATTTGCATATCGTAGGATTTTATACAGTGCTGCAATATATTTTTAGGCAGATTCTACGATGCAGAAACAGTGTGGCACAACGATCATATCAAACGCACCAACACGCGCTAATGAACAGGGCATGTGTCCTACCTGTAATCGGCATTTTGGTGTCAAGGCATACGACAGACACGTGGCCTGGTGCAAGGAAAGAATTACACGAGCGCCGGTCAGCCCTGCGACGAACATCGCCAAGGAACGTCTTGAAGCAAGGATGAAATATCGAGCTCCAGTGTTGAAGAGTCGTCGACAAGCAACTCGCGAGAAGTATTCTACAGGCTCAGCGATCACCCTGAGTTCCGGCAACAAAACGTTGCCGACATTGGCAGCTAATAATAAAGCCAAAGAGAGCGCATCAGCACCGAGTTGCAACAAGACCAAAGACAACCCCGTTAAACAGAAATCGACTGTCGTGTAAGTTGCTTGACGTTTTTCAGGAAAAAAGCGAATACTTTTTAGCATACAGCTGAAATTCATTTATTTGAGCCTCGAGCCTATTATAAATGAAGTTACCCTATCATAAATCGGTTCATGTGACTGGAGTACGTATAAATTCAGTGAAAAATCTACGCTTTAACTATCTTTCACCTTATAAATTCAATGACATCTTTCAAAAATCAAAACTTCACTTTTTTAATGAAACGAACTTCTCAAACAATATCTATACATGCATATACTCTAATTTGACTAAATTACTTTTACAATTACAGCAGACGTCTTAGTCAAACGAGAGAGTCCTCCAGCCCTACGGTTCCGATGAAGTCGCGATTGATAGATCGTATAAATAGGTATGTTGCCTTTGAATATACATAATCACAATCAATGTGCGTCTTAGGAAATATATACGTGGAGCTTAATTTAAGTACATGTTAGTAGCGTGCATGAGGAGAAGGAAAAGGGACAAGGTTGTTTTTAATCAGAAATATTTAAGCGACAGCATGCATCAGATATTGATAAAGCCTGATGACCTTCTCCTGATGTCAGGCACACATCCTTGATCCTGTTTCCTCATCCTCAGACCACTGGAAGACGAGGCCGGACCGGTTACCTTTCGACCTGCTCCCCCTGTTAAAAGAACCTCTCACCTCCCTGTTCCGCCCTTAAAACATAAGAAAGAAAGTTTGGAGGAGTGCAACAGCGTCCCCTTGCCAAGATCGTACAGCAAACAATCAAAAAAGACACAAGGAATAGTGAGACAAGATAAAACCACGAGCCAGAAAACTAAACAAGTCGAGAAGCATCAACCATTACATTCTGCTAGATCATTGAAAGCGAACATCGTCTCAGCTAGAAGTCAAGGCAATCCAACATTAAACGATATTTCGATTAACGACGACATTATGGGTGTCACTGTGAAGTCATGCATCATATATAGAGAAAATCAGTTGATAACATGGAAACAGCTTGTGGAAACAAATCAAGTGAGAGATCTGAAAGAAAGCATTGAGGATTTATCTTCAAACGAAAAGCAAATGGAAAATGTCGAATTTGCATTAAGTGTGAATGTGGAAAACATGAATCGGTCGATTGCGTCAACAACGTTGAATCAAACGTATTCGTTTAAAGATTCGCTAATGAGTGATAAAACTGACGACATGCATATTACGAGGAGTAAAAAATGGAAACCAGTAAGACATAGTCCTCGTGTGGAATTCTGTTTAGGAGATTTGGATAGAATGAGTCACATTTATACTTCTTCGATTAATTCCGTTGTCTCTGAAGAAGCGAATACAACAAGCGATTCTAGAAATTCTTGTAGAAATTTAAAACTGGGAACTCTTAAAACAAATGTGTCAAAGCATTCCGTAATAAAAGATGAAGGAATGATGAATAAAGTGCGATCTCAAGAAGATAATTTTTATTTCGAAACCTCAGATGCAATATCGCCTTCTGAAAGTTTTAAATCATCGAGGGATAGAATTTTAGAGAAGAAGCAACTAAAACCGACCACTTCTGCTGATTCTTTTGCACAAGATAATTTTGAAGATAATGCGAAGAATTCTTGTAATAATTTCAAAGTTATGCATTCACAAGAAAATTTGTGTGAAAATAGCGATATTCATGCATTGAATGCCAATGTACCTATAATAAAAGGAACAGGACTATTAGATTGCAAAAATTTAAAAACTATACATGCAAATGAAAGCATTGGTGCGATAGAAGGAAATATAAAAGGAAACATACTGCCTTTATTTGAAGAAAATTTGCTATCTTCAATTTCCTATGGACAATTTGCAGACATCTGCAAGATAAGTGAGCCTGAAGAAAATAAAAAAATTGTTAATAGTAATATGCAGGAAGCAAATCAAGAGGTAACTCAATTAATATTACATAATGATCAACCAAATAATGAATGGAGTAAACGAAAATATATTAAAACTGCCGACAATGATAATGATGAACCTGATATTGATACAAAAAATTCAAATCAATCGGTAGAAAGTCAATGTGAATATTCTACAAGAAATGAGAATATTAATAACGATGCGGTTCATAATTCTGAAACAAATTGGATAGGAATGGAAACTAATCCATTTGATACAGACGTTATGTTACAACCAACTAGATCAAGCACACCGTTTATGAACATTGAGAATTATTCTGAATTCAAATGCGAGGATTACGAAAATTTTAAAAAAGAATTATGCCTACTACCAGAAAATTCTGAATGGAAAGTGGAAATTGACACGCAAACAGGATCTGAGATGTTATATCGGGTTGAAAGCAGACATTCAGATTCTTTAAACTCAAGGCATTCGTCTCGTGATAAGATTGGTAAATCGGAAAAGATTAATTTTGCAGTTAGTCCCTCTAACAATAGACATAACGAATGTAATAAAAATATAGAAGGTTCCTCAACAATTTCGTCTCCGATAGTACAAAGAGAGAGAAAAGTTTTGTCAAGAGATACGTGTTCCTTGTTAAAAAAGAAAGGAGAAAGTTTCTTGAATGTTACATCGCCAGTGCAGAAAGAAGAGCAAATAGAATTTCCAAAAGTGCACAAGAAAGAAATTGCGAATCAAATAAATATTTGTAACTGTCCGGCGGAAGTTTCTCTAAATTTCAAATGTGAGAACAATGTTGGCGAAGCATCTGTTAATATTAATGAAAATTCCTTACATTCTGAGGGTCAAGTTTGCGATACATTGTCAAATACGAATGTTCTAGCAAATAATCTTATGGAAGAGTCTTCGGAAGTACAAAATAGAATAAAGTTTAGCGAAAGTAATTATAATTGCAATCTAACTGAATCTTTAGCGAGTCATTTCGGTGCAAACCTGAAAAAAGATGATTGTTGTTATAAGAGAGAATATACTGTTATTGAAGATAATAATAATTCAAAGAATACGTCAAATATATTCGAGGAATCTGCCGTGAAAAAAGATGTCATAAGCGAAGAAGTGCAAGAAATCTACAAAAATTGCTCGGTCAAAGATTTCGATTACGATAGTGATAATAGCATCAAACGTCGTGTACAAGATAATATAAATAACTTCAAATCTGTCTCTGACAAAAATGATAGAACCAAGCAGAATTCCCGCAGTTTACGATCGATAGTTTTGTCAAAATCTTGCTTTAGATTAAGTCAACGAGTTCGATTGCATGACTCGTTAATAAATCGATCGACAGCCTTGAAACCACATCGATCGAAAACGACCGAGGTAGAAAATATGAGTATTTTGAATGAAAGCAGCGATAGTTTAGCATCATCCGTCGATGCGGTAGATCTCACGGATGTGAAGCAAGTCGAATCTGTTGAAGTGGAAACGATTGAGGAAATTGGTACAAGAAATAGAAGTATCAGATTCAGAATATTGCCGGAGATTAAAAGCCATATGATAATGAAAAAGAACTGCAACGAAAAGGAGAAAATCGATAATCAAACGTATTGGGAGAAGGCGTCGAAAGCTTCGAAGAATAGATTGATCAATCTCGATCCACCGCATCAGGAGATGAGCAGGTTTCTTAAGAGAAACCCAAAATTTCGCATTCTCCCATCTGTTCCCAGTAACTCTTCCTTGATATGTCACAGGTAGGAATAGGCTTGTTAGATTATTTTTCAGGATATTTATTAGTTCTTTATAAAACAAATCTTTACAATACGACGACAGTAATCAATTTCGCTCCTAGTAAAGTAGTTTTATAAATTTACTTTAAAATAAATATTAAGTTGAATTAGAAATGTTATCTAAATCTATATTTCGTAGATAAACAATTTAATAATATGCTATCGATGTTGTCATTTGTAACGTAATTTATTACAAATTGAAAATATCAATTTTCATCCACCGTTACGAAATGAAAACATCAATTTTATACTGTATTTAGGTTTCGTAATACACGTACAATATTATAGGAATATAAAACTGCCATTACGTCCCGTATGGAGCAATTATGTGCGCAGGAGACCGGATTTTAATCTCGTACTTAGCGGTAGAACGTAAGTCCCAGCAGGATAAACAAACATTGTCAAGACAAATTTCTCACTTCTCGCAGAATTGTCATCAAGTTAGCTCATTTTGTCGAAACGACAGCTTCAAGCCAATTCTTATTATGATATCGTTAATTGTTCGAACCGCAAATTTAATTTTGGCACGTTCTTTAATGTATATTGTATCGCATGTGTGACTCCACACGAGTTTACTATCACATTATACGAAGATTTACTTTGAAAATTGGTTAAAGAACATGCTTTGCATGTTTATCCCAGGCTGAAATGCTTCTCTGATGTTTTGTGTACATATCGTTATCGTTCCACAGGCGCATTATCGACCTTGGCATTCGTTGATTGCTTTCTAAAATAGGAAATCTGAAAAATTCGATACACTCCAGATCAATGTAAGCATGGGAAAGTGATGACAGATTTTTCGATGAATTTCCGTTTACTGCTAATATCTTCGTTTTAAATTTTATCATGGCACATTTACTACATTTGAAGCAGCTATTTTCAATTTATTCCATGTATATATTTACGTACGTATACGCGATATCCTCTACGAAATAAGATTTTATATTACTCACTGCATTGGTTCTACTATGTAAGACGTCTTTCTTTTTTGAGATCTTTTGTATAGTAAATGCTTTCTTGAACATTTTAATCTTACGTATTGGTAGAGTTCCATAAACTACATCACAAAAAATAATCTTAAAATTCCTTAATATATATTAAAAAGGATTGTTATAGTTCTATTATATACTTGGATACAAACATTGTAAATAAATTTATGTTATATAATGTTTTACTTAATATTATTGATATACAAATTGAATTTAAGCTTATTATTGACTATAGGTAGACTATAGATTATGATTTCTCAAATTTTTAATTTTATTTATTTACACATTTTTTAATTACTTACGAAGACATCTATTTATGAAAATCGACGGATAACTTTTTGAAATCTTGATACATAGTTTTATGTAAGCTCTATATGTAAATTTCATTATTTTCTGTATCATAAATTTTCCTGCGAAATTATATTAATATTTCAATTTGGATAATCAATGCATCAATCACAAAACTATTAGTAATTAAAAAACGATATGTTCCTGAAAGAAACGTCTCCTAGTGCAATAAGGATAACATTGAACCGCTAATTGTGCTTTCAGCGGCAAGGATTACGATCCTTTCTTACTAGCAGAGCAGCAGATGAATGACCTGCTGTCGGATACCAGCGAACAATCCGTGACGGACAGTCCGCCGATCGAACAAAACCAAGATTCCTCTTTTCCTCTTTCTCATTCCTCAGCTTTCGTCAAATATCCTTGCCAGCCGTCTCTTTCGAGTCCCGAAAAACGATCATCCTTGATAGCTCCTCCATCGGAATTCGACGATTTCGCGTCAGATTTCTCGAGCGATTCCACCGAGACTAACTCGTTATCACAAGAAGCTTTTCTTAAAGATCTCAAAGAGAACAAGGAATTCAAAGGTTCGATTTGTAAAACGAAGCTAGAAAAGAAATCTCCAGTTAGAGAATTAGGTAGACGAATAATTATCGATAAATCGAAAGCTTTAGGCGGTGAAGTAATCGACGCTACAAATTGTGGTAATAGAAGTTTTGTTGGTAACTCGGAAAGAGTTCATAAAATTCTCGACAAAGTCTCAACAAAAGTTATTCGGCCTAACGTTAATCGCTCCGTCTCCGTTCGGTCCTCTTCCGCATCTAAAACTACCCCGGATCGAAAAAATTCGAACAATTCTCATGAAAAAAGATCGTTTCATAAAAATAGCGATACCTACAAGTCGTCAAATAACAGTCTAAATAGCAGGAATAATAATTATACGAACCTTTCAAGCAGTAATTTGAGCCTTAGCTCTATAATATCTTCGGATGTGGACATCAAACGATCGAACTCTGTGTTCGACGAATTGATGACCTCGTTCGAGAATGAAAATAGTTCCTTCCCCTCCTTGAAATCCTTCATGAAAAGTGATTCCTTATCCGTATCTAGTCCTGTTCAAGGCAGACAACGCAATGGACAGATTAGCGATGAGGAACTATCTTCGCCCGAGAGCTACAAAAGACAAGATTACAATAAAATGAGCGCCGATTCCGCCTACAGCAGGTTAATATGCGATTGTTTAGTGATATAGTATGTATAAAATATTAGAGAAAATTCTTATCTTGTTATTCTACTACATGACACACACACACACACGAGCGCGCGCGTGCACGTATATGTATATCCTGTACGGTACAATTTTGTATACATATATTCCGCGTCTCTTTAGAGATATTTAAAATATTTGGCCCCTAGTTCTTCGTTCATACTTATATTTCAATCGATGTTATTACTCAAATCTATCAATTTATATTATAAGTATGCATATTTTTTACTTAACAATTATCCGCTTCGATAAAGATTGTTCTGCATTACAATAATACATTTCAAAACTCTAAATATTTTCCAAGCCAATTTTTGCACGAACGATAGATTATATTCTAGAGTATATTTTGGGTTATGTGTGTAATTTGCCGTAATTTGCCGTAATTTGCCGTAATTTTCGCCAGTACCATGTAATCTCCTGCATGCCTAAAACCCCATTCAATTTCTTCCTCGTAGTTTAAATCGCAAATATTCGCATCATGGACGCAGCACTAACGATGTGGTCGGATGCCTCGATGAGGATTTGTTGAGGAACAATCGTCAAGACAGCGATGGAGTCACGAACATGACCAAATGCAAGATGTCCAAATATTGTCACCGATGTGGTTTCAAATTCCCGGAAACTGCCAAGTTTTGTTGTGAATGCGGTATCAAAAGGCTCGTGCTTTGAAGCACTCGGCTGATCGACCGATAAAAACAACTTTGAAGCACAAAGAATCGACTCTGAGTAAATTGTTTTAACCTTGAATCGATTGCAAAAGCTTTTTAAACAAAAGGGACTATAGTCTATAAGAAACTATAGTTTAAAATTGCAGATGAAAAACCGATTCAAACGTATATATAAACAATCGTAATAAGCAGGTACTCGAAGCACGAAGGATAAAGTATCGGCACAAAGGAATTGAAAGAAGAACTATCTTAAATATTCGTGAAACCATTAGAGAAAAGAAGATTTTTTATTCTTCCAGTTTAGAGTTAGATCTCTACACGGCACTCTTATGTGCTCTATGTGGTTTTCGGTCATTGTGAAATTTACAGAAAAAAATCTAGAAATGTTAAATTTTCAAGTATTAACGAATACACAAGAAAAACGAAAATAAGTTGCAGAAAATAGAACCGAATATAAATAATTGCAGAATTGTTGGATAGTAATTGCATCTCTGTCATCGAGTAATATCAATTTAAAGGACTTGCCATTATTATCTTAGTTAACACGAGAATTAGATTTTAAAAGGTCAATTAATTTGGGTTTAACGTCCTGCGATTGTAAAACTCAAACTTGTTCTATTTCAAACATTCGCGCGTATATGTATGAAAATCAAATAAGAATATAAAATGAAAGTTACATATAATACAATTGCTTCATCGCAGATTATATTCTTTGTAACAAATATGTGAAATTATGATTTTTGTTGTTTCACATCAAAAAATGGACGAGCATTTATACGCATTATTAAAAGGAAACTTTGCATTTGTTTTTTGTTGAACTGCAAGTACATGACAGGACGAAAATTATAATTTTATAGTATAACAATTATGTACTTTGTTCTTTGTACTCTGGGTTATCTTGTTCATTATTTGATACTCATTAATCGTTTTTGCTTTTTACTCTTCAACTTTACGTTTTGTAAGTAAGCGATATATTGAAAACCGCCTTCTTCCACCTTCTCCCTGCATTTACGTCCTAGTAATTTTTTTATGAACTTTTTATATAAGAGTGAGCACAACGAATCAAGGCGGACAAAAATAAATCATACATTTATTCAAATAATGTATTTTATATATGTGTGTGTAACGAAATAATTGTAGCGTAAGTTTAAGAGTATTTATTAGTAATAGTTCAATTGCTGGTACAATTTCGTGCTCAAATAACGACGATTAATCGTTACTAAGATTAATAAATTACGGGTGGGTAGCGAAACGCACGGGCAGCGCTTTTAATAAGTCTAAAAACTTAACTTTAATAAGTCGAAAAACTTTCTTCATAGAAAGGAAAAAAGGAAAGGAAAAAAACGAGATTAGTTGTTACACATCTGCCGAAATAGCGCCAATATTCTACTAAGAGTGATTCGTCGTTATCATCCGTATTCGAAGAGCATTGAAACAGGAAAGAGAACATTTAAAAAAAAGAATCTACCAAAATATACGAACATAAATATAAAGTCATGAACCGATTAACAGGGAAATCCATACCGAACTAAATGTACATTGTCCTAATAATAATATAACAAATTATCTATGTTTTGAACTGTATTTTTGCAAGTGCAATAAAGTTATGCTTGTACAAGATCTAGTACTGTACCTATCTATGAGTTTTACATTCTGAAAATAGTCATGATTAAATATTTTGCTTCTTTTATCAAATGACGAACAAACATAGCAGCTTGTTTATGTGTAATTATACTTCATGCTGCACACAAACTTCAAGAAATAATGTTACGATTTGTGAACTGTTTGCCACGATTTTTTGTAAGCAGTAACAATTATTAAAAAACTAATTTTTTAAAGTGCCTTGATTTTTATGTTTCGGTTTTTTGTAGCGGTTTGGTTCACAATCTCAATACTTGAACAGAAAAACTAATAGATATTTTCATGTAAATGTCAGTCCAGGTGAAAAAGCCAAATGTGGAACGGAAAATAGTAACGTAAAGATTTTCTAATAAAATTTGTTATTTATTGTTTTCAAAATGTATGTCCACGAATAATTGACATTTTAATGTTTCAAATACTGCTTGCAGGATTATCCCCTAATAGATCATTGTTACGATGTTGTAATCGTGGGCGCGGGTGGTGCAGGGTTGAGAGCGGCTTTTGGCTTAGGTAATTTAATTACAAACACGTTCCATATAACTCGAGAATTGAATTAAAATAGTATATTAACCATCTCATATTCTACAGTAAAAAAAGCTAATATCTTCTAAGACAGGCTAAAAAAGTAATTATGCATTTTGTTGCACATGCATTGCATAATTCTATAGTCAACTTGAAAGGGAAATTAAAAATATGAACTATTTTTTAATTCATAAATCATGTAAACGAGATTTGACTGGTATGATTCATCGGTGGGCCACAATCTGCATTTCCATCAGGCGGCGTAACCCTCCGGTCAGTCAGATCATATTAAATAGTTAGCCATCTTATAAAATTTCTATTTCGAACCCAAGAAGTTTGTTTACGTAACACGTTCAAGCCGACATACTTTTTCGTACGCACCTTCTCCAATAACATTTATATTTTATTCCAGTTCAAGTTAAATAACGTTTTTATAAATTAAAATTGGAAACGTAAATGGCATGAATCACAGGCGGGTCATGCCGCGCGATGATAAAAATATGGTGTGACCCACCGGTGATCCACGCCGCCAAATAGAAGTGCAGGTTACGACCCACCAGTGGATCACACCAGTTTGAACGTGTTAAACATTGTACATATTAGTTTAATGAATGTATTATTTATTATGTTTATTATCTGCCATTATTCTACCACATAAAATTAGAAAATTCATTATTCTTTAATTATCAATTCTCAACGATCTTGTTTTCGTGCTTTTGTTGACAGGGAGTAAGGGTTACCGCGTGGCAGTGGTCACAAAATTATTTCCTACAAGATCTCACACTGTCGCCGCTCAAGGTGGAGTAAATGCTGCTATCGATGAGAAGGAGGATAATTGGCTTTACCATATGTATGATACCGTTAAAGGATCTGACTGGCTAGGAGATCAGGATGCGATACATTTCCTAACAAGAGAAGCACCTCGAGCAGTTTATGAACTCGAAAATTATGGTAATTTTTTAAGTACCAAATATAGCTTCTTTGATGAAATAAGATAAGTAAGGAATAAAATGAAAAAAGTTAATATTAGTGAATCATATTTGAGAGTCTCTCATATTTGAGAATTAAATTTATCAATTTATTAAATTAAAATTATATATCAATTATATAAAATTTCAAAGTCTTATTTTTAAGCTATTAGCAGTATCAAAATTTACGTATTTTAGGTTGTCCCTTTAGCCGTACGGACGATGGAAAAATCTATCAACGTGCATTTGGTGGACAATCGTTAAAGTTTGGAAAAGGTGGTCAAGCTCACAGAACTTGTGCCGCCGCGGATAGAACCGGTCACGCAATACTACACACTTTATATGGGCAGAGCCTCCGTTACGACGTCCATTATTACGTCGAGTACTTTGCCCTCGATCTTCTTATGTTCGGACGATGCTGCAAGGGAGTTTTAGCATGGGAACTAGAAACCGGACTTCTGCATCGCTTCAGGGCTCATCATACAGTAAACATTGATCTTTGATTAATAGAGTTAAAATATTTGCTGCATGACGGTATACAAAGCGATTCTTTTAATTTTATAACGTCGTATGCATTGAAATTATATTTTTTGATAAAATAAGTAAAGGGAACGAAGAAAGAAAACACTTTGCAAATTGTTTACTAAATATATGTATAAGTCCCATGCATGCCACATTTCATCGTGGTTTTCGCTTTTGAAAAATTTCAGACACGATATCCTTAGCATCATGTTACCATGTTATCCCATGAAACCAGGGAACGGCGCGACGGGTCGTTAAACATGAGCATTAAATATCGAGCCGATAAACAAGCTGACACCTTTTCCAGGTATTAGCTACAGGAGGAGCAGGAAGATGTTACCTGTCCTGCACTGCGGCACATGTATGCACCGGAGATGGTATGGCGATGGCCTCCAGAGCAGGATTGCCCCTTGAAGATATGGAGTTCATCCAGTTTCATCCAACCGGTATTTGCGTAGTAAAAAGGAAAACAGAATCCGCGAGGGCAAAAGCTTTCCCCGTTTAACCAGTCGATTTTTCCGCCAGGAATATACGGCAGCGGCATTTTGATAACAGAAGGTAGCCGTGGAGAAGGCGGGAAACTACTCAATTCCGAAGGAGAATTCTTCATGGAACGATACGCGCCGAACGCGAAAGACCTCGCGTCTCGCGATATCGTATCCAGAGCAATAACAATGGAAATATTCGAAGGAAGGTGAAGCATATAGGAAATTCTATGAATATGTTTAACACTTTCGCGGCCATACTCGACAATAAAACTCCATTTATTTGAATTTTACTTATTACACATTAACTTATGGTTAAATTTAGAAATTAAACTTTTATCTGGACGTGAACTCCTATTACTTGGAATTCACTGGTAGTGGGGAAAATCAGTGAACTCCGATTATATTAGGTTGTCGGAAAAGTGTCTTTCTTTTACAGATACGACTTTTACAACAACGCATCTTTATACAAACATGAAACCTAATCTGTCGAACGTTGTGATCTTTATTTTGATAGAACAAAATGGATCATACGTAATTCGATAAAATAATATAAAACAAAAAATGTTGTCCATCCATTATTTCCTTATAAAACGGAAGAAACTTTCCGGACGACCTAATATAAACTCTAGCTATAGGTGAAATGTTTAAAGTAATACATACCACAAGTGAAAAGTCTCAAGATTGTACGAATAAAAGAAAATAATTTAATATGCGATAATTACGATACATTTAATAGAAATACGCACTGTCAAATTCAATTAAATTGTGAAATACATCCCCGACTTTTATCGCTTAATATCTTAGGTTTTAACTTTTGGAATATTAAATGAACTTAATTCTTCACAAATATACTTTTGGTGAGCTGGTCAAGATAAATGGAGTTCTACTGTATAACGAGACATACCATACTCTTCGGTGCTCTCCGGCGCCGTTACTTTATGAATACAGATTTGTTTTTACCCAGTCCCGTTATGTCTATTTTCTTATATCTTCTCTCTCATTTATCAGAATTTAAAAAAGATTTCTATATTGACCTTTGGTAAAACTATTGAACGAGAAAGAAGACTTACTACTGTAGACATATTAAATTATCTAATACTCTGTAGGTATATTAAATTTATCTATTTATATAATATTTATATACTAGCACATGAAATAATTTTCAGGTCATAGATGGAAAAAGATGGAAAAGTTTTATTACATCATAAGTCCGAAATGAACTTGTAATCTCTGAGATAACCTCAAGTTTTCTTGATAAGAAATTGTAACACTTTTTATATTTATTATGTGAGATGATTTGTAAAAAATTCAATGATATTCATATATCTAAATATTTTAAGAAACATACGTATACATAATTTACATATAAGTCTATATACATATATTTATTTATTTATTTATTTTATTTATATAATTATATCTTTGATATAGGTTATATAATATTATATAAATATATAAATAACTTATATCAATATATACAATTTATACTTTCCACATTTGTACTTTAATAACGATCTTATGAAAGTTACTCCTAATTTATCCAAACGAACCTAACTCGCAAAATTAAACACATAAAGATCATCTCCTTCTATTAGCACGAAATTACTGTATCCTTGTGACTTCCATGAAATTTATTCCATTCCAGAGGTGTAGGTCCGAAGAAAGACCATGTATTTTTGCAACTACATCACTTGCCAGTAGAAACAATACGCACGCGACTACCAGGGATTTCGCACTTAGCGTGGGTCTTTAGCGGCGTGGATGTAGAAAAAGAACCGATACCTATCATTCCCACAGTCCACTACAATATGGGCGGCATACCCACGAACTGGCGAGCACAGGTGAGTAGTTAAAACGCCCTTCGCTAAATTAACTAAGCACAAAGCATGAATCACTGATTGGTAACTCTACCCAAGGTTCTGACGCGAGAAAACGAGGAAGATAGCGTGATCGAAGGACTCTGGGCAGCAGGTGAAACCGCGTGCGTGTCTGTCCATGGGGCCAATCGGTTAGGCGCCAATAGCCTTCTGGAGTTAGTCGTTTTTGGCAAGGCAATCTCCGATCAGATCGACTGCATGACCAGACCTGGAGAACGTCACGAGGACTTACCATCCGTAAGAGCACAATTTATACTTGATAAGTTTTGGAATACAAAATTATGTTTCTTCGCGTATTGTATGAGGTGTATATGTTGTCCGTGATAATAGTAGCTGCTGGATGTAGATGTTGCTGCTGGGGTACTGCTGTATTTTCTTCCTATTTGAGAATTGTGGAAGAAAAATCGGACTTCGGTCGCCGGGATTCGAACCCGGGTTCCGAACATTCGCTCTAACCACTGCGCTGCCGTCATCCGACGCTAGCTTGTGTGGAGTGGTGGTATTTGTGCAGTCGAGTGCCGCCACAGTACCCCCTTACTAGTGATAACGTTTCTTCTTTGTGTTGTAGATATTGGTCGTAATGATTTCGTTCGTTGTTCCCGTGTACGTTTATGAGAGAGAGTTCGGGCATCTGCGGATTTATCTTTCGATGCGGGATAAAGCGTCGACCGCTTGTTGTCAAAAACCCCTGCAGATGTTGCGCAAAGTCTGCGATGTGGCGGTGGATACTCGTCGGTACGGTGCGGGACATTCCGCGTAAGAGTAGGCCTCTGCTCCTCTTTTTAGTATGATATGCTGGTGGTGATGCCCATGAACTTTGCGATGGCCACATCATTCCTGGCTTGGTCATCGTCTCGTATCCTGTTACCTGCTTTGCGCGTCAATCGGAGGTGAGGTGCCGTGGTTTGCTGAAGATGGAAAGGCCGTTCCGTGTTTGTCGTAGCGGTAGGGTCCAGATTGTCACAGTCTTAGATTCGCGCGATAATGGAAGTCTCGGTAGAGCTATCACGGTCACGCCTCTTTTGTTGCTGTAGATCACGTCGGGGTCACCAATTTGAGGTGGATAGGTCGTGATAGGTGCGGAAGCCTAGTGCTAGTGTGTAGAGGCCGAGATAGGTTCTGCTGCGGGTATGTCTCTGGATACGAAATCATCGGATTCGTTGAGGAAAGCGTTGGTTCGGAAAGTGAGGGAAATGGACGTCGCTGTTAATTGGCCAAATTTCGAATTGGTGGTTTGAAAAGGATGCTAATCACCTTTGAGAGAAAGTCGCTAGCGGGAAGCGTCGTACGTGAGGAAAGCAAATTTCCAGAATCTTCCCGTAGTGGATGGTATGTGTAGGGACTGTTAAGACAGAGGCTATTTGTCCCTTTGGAGGATCTTAGCTAAATATATCCTAAGGTTTATAGCGGGTCCTTAGGCTAGCTGAAAATGTTCTGTAGGAATGCCTCGATATCTGGCAATCATCTTGACCGAAGGATAGGGTCTTTGTGTAGCGAGCCACGGGACAGAAACCGTTGGAAAGTTTGTTGTCGAGTGCCGCTACATATAAACTCACATAGTTTTTTTACTAGGACCCGTTTATACTGCTATCATAATTGAAGAAGATACTTACAAAAATTGTACAATATGCTATGGCTATCTGTATTATAATACATCCACTCTGTATATGAAATACTCATCGGTAAACTTTGTTAAATACGTAAATGCTTCGATTTTAAGATCTGTTATCTCAGACAAAAGTGAAACACTAATAACATAAATATTTCACAGATGGTTGGTTTATGTATAATAATAATAATTATTAATTTTTAAACATAAAATACTAAAGATTACCCCAATTATAATTTATTACTTTTAAAGGTAAGAAAGAAATTAAATCTGCTGTTTTTTGTAATTTTATTTTATTTTGTAGTCTCACCGATAACCTACATATACGTCGTTCACCGTATGAAGCAATGAAATTCAATTAGAATTATATTAGAAGTATATTATTACAAGTATATTATGTTTTAACGGCAAAATATTAAGAAGGATTTACAATTAATTGTCAAATTTGTTTGTGTGTATGTGTGTGAAATAGCAATGACATTTAAAATATCAAAATATTTGCCTCATATAGAATTTATTTCATTTAATTTTACAATATTTTTTTTTTAATTTTATAATATGTATTGTATATCTTTATTTCATTCTATTAAATAAGCAAAATTATTTATTCTAATCAGAAATATCTCAAATTATTCGATTGTGAACCTTCAAGTTGTATATTAAATACACAAAGAACACATTAGGACATTTTAATTCAATTAACTTTCATTCATAACCTCTCATTCATCATCCTGCAATAAAAACATTCAACTCTGAATAGTGAAACTCGAATCGAGGATTCAAGTTGAACAATTGAACATAAGATGCTGCCTATTATTAATATCCTATTGTGATTTTTCCTCTGTTAATTATACACAGCTATTTTCATTTACGTGTATGTGACGTCTTTACGTACATAATAATTCTCTATCTGAATTAAAAATTAAAGTTCGATGTTGTCACTGAAAAGTTTGAAATACCAACGATATACGTTTATATTAAAATCATTTATGCTGACAGGTTTAACCAATTTTTATTCATAATCTCTCATTCATCTTTCAATAATAAAACTCAAACGCAATTGAAGCTTTGAATCAAATAATGAAACAAAATACTGGCTATTATTAACATCCTATTGTTATTTTTTCTCTTATAACTATACTCAATTACATACTTACGTATGTGTGCAGATTGTTGGCGAGGAGTCCATTTGCCGCTTCGACGCGACTCGCTATGCAAAAGGTTGTATTCCTATCGCCGAGCTGCGAGAAGAGATGCAGCAAACTATGCACAAGTATTGCTCGGTGTTCAGAACCTGTGATGTATTACAACGAGGATGTCGTGAGATGACGCGACTCTTTACCTGCGACTTGCCGGATATATGTGTAGGTGAATTGATCGAAATGTTGCATTTATGTAAGATTGAGTTATGAGGTCTTCAGCTTCTGGACATTTAATCTATTTTATCTGTCATACGATATACTATCTCAAGTTTTTCTCATCAGACGATGTCAACATGAACAGAAGAAAGAAAGAAATATTAAGCTATATACAAATAGTGCGAGGCAGCCTCGCCGATCTGCTACATAGAGTTATGTACACACAGCCTCATAAATAATTTATTAAGACATACCGAAAATATAAAATAACAATAGGTTTGGTTTGTGTTTGATACGATGTAAGTAGGAGTCAGGAGCAGATAACAGATAAGATTATGTATTACAAACGTAGCAATAGTTAAGTGTTAATGGCTGAGTGTTTTCAACGATAAATGGGATCAATTTTCGATGCTCAAAATTATAAGTTGAACTTTATCTTTGGAATAGATTAAAGAACAAAATTTATTGGACATAAATTAATATATATCAGGAATAAAAGAAATTTTCTGACAATTAATACGTGTCAAGAATTAGAAAGAATTGAAACTTATAACATGTTCGAATTGTTTTAGGTTCAAGACCAATCCTTAATCTGGAACACAGAGCTGGTAGAAGCCATAGAATTACAAAACATGATGTTGGTTTGTATGCACATCGTTTACGCGGCCGAAAACAGGAAAGAATCTCGAGGGTCTCATGCTCGGGATGATTTCAAAGTATTTATATCTTTGTTTAATCTAAGATCTAATTCGATCTACAGCTGGCTAATATTCACGACAAAATCGAACGAAAATTATATTTGCAGGAACGAATCGATGAATACGATTACTCGAAACCGCTTGAAGGTCAGAAGAAACGATCATATGCTGAGCATTGGCGCAAACACACACTCACATGGTCGCGACCAGATGGATCGGTAAGTTATCGGGATTTCCTATTTTCCTTTATCACTTATTTCACGGCATATCAATGCATGTTAGCGCCTCGATGGTATACTTTTTCCGATAGAATTATTTTGTTTATTGATAACTTTAGCTTTTTATAGTCAACATTTTTACTTTATATTATTGATTTATTATTAATATTATATTCTTACTATTATATTATAGCGGGGACGCAATGATTTTTATTAAATGATTTTTCGATCATGATTAAATAAAATTAAAAGTGTCGCTGCATTTGAACCGAATTTTGAAACTTTATCGCCAATTATATTTAAACTTGCGAGATTACATAATACGATAATTGTGTATTCTTTTTATCAATTGAAATATCAGAAATATTTACATCTTTACAGATCAGCATTTCTTATCGTCCTGTCATCGACACGACACTGGACGAAACAGAAGCCCGACATGTTCCTCCATCGATTCGAGTATATTAATACGATCATTAAATCCCATTACGATTTTTCCCTTCCTCCTTTTTCGCCTGATTTTTTCTTTTTTTTCTAAATTAACATGGCTAATAATATTACTAATATTATCAACATTCTTTGTATTGACATGATTGATAATCCAGATATGAGCCATGTTTCTATCTTGAAATCACTAAAACAACGAACCTGCAGATTTTGTTGTTTGAACGTGGCTTTTGTATAATATTTTATACAACTTTCGTTCACTGTGTCGAATCGATTACTGTAATTAATTCTAACCGGAGGCACGGACCTGTCTGTCACCTTATTTTGCATAGTCAATTAACAAAACGTATCACTTAATGACGAGGAATCTCGTCCTCCTGCCAGAGTGAAAGCCATTCTTCGCACTGTTTACGACCACTATCGGACATTGTAACACGATTAAAAATTAGCTACCGTTGCCCCCGAATATTTTCGGCAAAGAGAAATTATTTCACATCGATATTCGTGAAATCGGATGATGATTATTTGATAAGTAAATAACAGAGTGAAAGATAGCTACTTACATCGATCTATTTTATTTTTCATTCAGAATTTAATATTCAAAGAACATCTCCTTAAATTATATTTTTCAGAATTATTCTGGAAGTAATTACGTTTTATTTCTTGACTATTTACAAAATAAAAAGCTGTGTTCGATACAAATGACTCTGAATGTAGAAAACAATGTTCAATGAATCTAAAGTGTATGTCGTTTAAAATTCTTATTTTTCCATAAATAAATATAAGATAAAATGTTCGGAACAATTAGAGAAACCAGAATATAACTGATCAGAAACAAGGAAGGACAAAGCTTATCTGCATGCAAAAGTTTAGTCGAAAACATATCAAATAATTTTATTGTTTGATTGTATCGGATATAAGATGCAATAATAAAATAAAATAATATAAAAGAAAGTATTCATTTTTTATTACACGTACACACAACATTTTATATGTTTAACATATTTATATAATAACGTTTTCTTTTGAAAACTTAAAAAATTTAACGAATAGATCGTATCTGTAGAACTCATATACATTTAAACATGAACAATGAATACTTACACTAGCTATATATGAGTCAGTGCAAGCTAATTTGTTTCGTAAACCATACTCCTACATTCCTACACCTACCAACGCTTGATCAGATATTGTATTGGTAACATCTGACTAAGGTACCTGTATGTGTGACACCATGTGACACCCCACCATACGATATAAGATTTACCTATGTATATAGAGACGAGCCTACAAAGAATCAACCAATAGGGAAACGAAACATGCGCCGTACCGCTAACCCTGGAGTACGACAAATCTTTCTCATTTTTTTTTTTCTTTCTCCCCGTACTACAGGAAATAAAGCTCGGTTAAGCATACGCACCGTTAGCAGCTGTGTTAACAACCTCATAAAGCGTGAGAATTTTTACGAAATCGATGGTTGTGGAATTCGAAACACAAACAATCATAGATTCTGAAGTTTCCTGAAACATCGTAGTACATGTGTACATTTTGAAACCAACTTGGTATGATCGATGTTTCACCAAGTAATGAATGGCCAAATTTAAATTAAAAAAAACAACGACTATATACAAATATGAATAGATTTACCTCTCTATTGTCAAAGTTCTGTAACTTTCACTAGCATTTTTAATTTATATCGATGCCTACTTGTAGTGATTTATCGATAGAGTTTGAATTATTTAGGCTTTTTAGTTTAATATTCATTCCTTAGAGCACAGATAAATGATGTACATTACACAGATTATATCGAGTTACTTTCCCTTTAGAACCCACGCACTCGTGTAGCTACATAATTCAAAATACCGTTAACACCCCATCGTATGTAAAGTGAAATGAGAACCGCTTGATTTCTTTCGCGGTATCGTTTAATTTTCCCGCCTACGGTTAACTATTATTTGTGACGTTAACTTTGAAATTTCGAAGGACGAAGAATTAATATTAAAACAATTATACGTTAAAAATGCTAAAAACAGACAAAGTGTATGAATGAAAAACAATGAGATTGAAGCAAGAAATTAGCGAGTACCTTACAAATGAGGTTATCTCGTGACGATAGGATTGGCAGCACTGATATTCGTCAGGAAGCTTCCGCCAGTAGTCGGTACTCAACCGACTTGTACACTTCACGTCGCCGTGCGAGAAGTGCGGGAGTGAAGTTAACAAATATTAGCATTTGCACGGTGAAGCCGAATCGCGCAATCAACAAAGAGGTGCGCGTGTCATTGTTAATAATAACATTTTCACCTGAACAAGTGACATTATACCGAGATGAGCGGTCTTTTGAAGCTGTCGTCTTTACTGGCGAGAAATCCTCCCACAACGACGTTGGTAAGCCGATTTTCGTTAAGTTATATAATTTTTAATCTAACAATGATGTACCTGCTATATAATACTCGGCGCTGATCAATTACGTAAGTTTACTAACATATCTTAACGAATACCTGTATCGATTCTCTCGCAAAATATTTTTCGTTACAAACATCAGTCTTTTGAAACTGTCTAAAAATCATGAATAAATAAATACTGGAAACACGCTGATTAAAATAATAGTGATTTGAATAAATTCAAGCTAGACAGGAGAACGTTTAGCAGACGATTCTAACGTCGAATGTTTTTTCTTACCGCACTTCTTTCATTTCGTACGCGCCACCCCACAATAGCCGGCCTACACAATAATCATGATTTTCACTGCAAAGTAGATAACAATGATTCTAATTTCCGTTATCTTCACTAAACAAATATTTTTTGGTCTATTCTTCACCTTGATATCGACCTTAAATATGTGACAATGAAAACAATTGCTGTGTCTTACTTTAGAAGTTTAATTATAATTGCGGATAAACTACCGGCAGGGGAAACTGACATTAGCGCGAAATTACACTCTTTAAATATCATTTCATATGTTAATTCATTAACTTTACCATCTTCGAATTTCTTTTTTTATA
This sequence comes from Bombus pyrosoma, assembly GCF_014825855.1. Lineage (NCBI taxonomy): Eukaryota > Metazoa > Arthropoda > Insecta > Hymenoptera > Apidae > Bombus > Bombus pyrosoma. Next base: position 16,225,643 of record NC_057772.1, on the reverse strand, counting down.
TTCATCATATTATATTAATCGCAAATAAAAGCGTAATAGATCTGTTTTAGATAATTACTTGGTTTTCATTCTATTAATTTGTTTCGTATTAAATATTCAATTTTATAACCACTAGCCATCCTTTTCAACATGACTTTAGTATGATTAAAAGTGTGTAAAATTGAAATTTAAATGCAGTATATCTAGTATAGGACAAAAGCTTATCGCCAACATATCATTTCTCTTAGCCTCCATATGGTAAATGATGTTCATCGGGTAATACATAGCTCTATTCTATGGCCTCATTGTGAAAACATTTTCAATTCGATAAGGATAATTACTTTCCGGTATATAACAACTTTTTAATCATTTATATGATACATTCAATAAATAATAACCCATTGATATATTTCAGTACATTTCAATAAAATTGCACGAAACGCAATTAACCTTGTTTATGATACAGGACAATCACGCGTCTTACAATTAATTACATAATTTTACATATCATTATTATATTTCTATCACAATACTAGCAAACTATTTTTATCACAATAAATTTTTAAAAATTATTGTAAATTAGGTTTATTTTTATGTATCTTTAAAAAAATTTGTCAAAATGTAGTCTTATTACGAAAAATATTACTCGAGATCAAATCTTCGGTCAGATATCGTTGATGTTGCAATGTCACTAAAAATCAGTATATTACGAGTGACATATTACGTATTAAACTACGGCCAAATCATTTATTAAATCGAATTACGTTTTGTAACGATTTAAACAGTGTCACCTTACTTTTTTCAATTCAATTTCTAAAACTGTTTCGTGTTTTATAAATAGAATATTAATGCAATGTGATTATGCTATATATATGTATAAGTCTATGCATACACACACTTGCTATGTACAGACACTATAAATATAAGATTCAGTCATGATTTTGTATAATTATCACATGTGATATCTATTTGTCCTAACCAATCTTTTTATCATGCTTTCATGTTATTTCAGAACAAATTTGGATTATCGGTCATTACAAATCGCAAACTTCATTATACACCAGATGGCAAGGCTGCAAAAATCTCAGACAATGTTTCTAAGCATTATCCACTAGTAGATCATACTTATGATGCTGTTGTTGTGGGTGCTGGTGGAGCAGGATTACGTGCAGCTTATGGCTTGGTCGCTGAAGGATTCAAGACAGCGGTCATTACTAAACTATTTCCTACAAGGTCACATACTGTTGCTGCTCAAGGAGGTATCAATGCTGCTTTGGGTAATATGGAGGAAGATAACTGGCAGTGGCACATGTATGACACAGTTAAGGGATCTGACTGGTTGGGTGATCAGGATGCTATTCATTATATGACACGTGAAGCACCAAAGGCTGTCATTGAATTGGAGAATTGTGGCATGCCTTTCAGTCGAACTTCAGATGGTAATATCGTTTATAAAATATAGGCAATGTTGTATGTTTTATATAAAAAGTAAATGTATCATTCTAAATCTTGCACGGATCATAAATATATTTTAATACAAATGAAAAATTTTATTATATATGAAAAATTTGACTCTTCTTAATAATAAGTTACACAATGAGAAAAGTTATCAAAACATCAATTGGTTATAAATACCATCACATACATATAACTGATTGCATTGTATTTATGAACTCATATCCGACATATCTTCACTTGTATTTGTGGCTGTTGTACCAGAAGAGTTCGATTCATTATCTGATTCAGTATTACTTTTATTCTTAATAGATTTTTTTGGTTCCTATAATTAAAGACCTATACTATACATACTGTGTAAGAGATAAAAGATTTTAGTTAATTTAAGCAAATAAGGTATTAACCCTTTTCTTTCTTTCTCTCTTGCCAGTTTTTTCTTGTTTTTGTGTATCTTCATTTTTTGGTTGTTCTGTATTTGTATTAACAACGTTACTTATGTTTTCAATCTTTTGTTGATTTTGCTTTTTATTTTTAATATTCATAGCTGCCTTTATATATGGTTGTTTTTCTTCAAAAGGCATTTTTTTCCATCTTTCACCAGCTATCTGGAATATTTTTGTACTTCTGATACCAGTAAGATTCTGTAAATGTAATTTTTTTTTATTGATAAGCAAAAATAGATTTTTTTATATGCTTAATTACTTGTCTGAAGTCCTGAACAAAATTTATGAAAGCATTTGAACTTATCCATTGTTTAGAATTCTTACATGGTGAACGAGAACGAGAATGGGTTCTTTGACTTGAACTATACAAATATTAAATATAGAGTGTAATTGTTTATATAATGATAATTAATTAATCAATTTATAACAAATCAGTCATAAAAATATCTAAAAGTGTACAAATTACTTATTTGACTTCAGTCTATAATTTGATTCAGATTCTTTTATTTTTTGAATCTGATTATTTGTTTTATACTCTTCGTCTTTGCGATTCTTTTCAGCAGATCCATTATAATTTTGCTTCTGTTTTATATTTTTATCCATAGTTGAAATCCAAATAATTCGTAATTTTTCAATGTTTATAATAACACCTAAGCATTTTTTACTCACGAACCTGTTATTTTAAAGACGTAGGTATTATTACTACCAAAATTTATAACTATCAAAAACAGTATTGATAAGAATTTATAATTGACATTTAAAAATAACAAATCACATTTTACGGTTGCCATGTATCATAGTTGGAAGCGATATAGCGAGGCCGTAAATTAAAACGTAAAACATTAAACGGTGATATCGATTGATCTAGCCGCACTCAGGGCCGTATGCATCCTGTGGCCAGGGTTGCCAGAGAATTCTCTACCGCTAACATACCTACTTGAAAGGAAGAAATAATTCTGAGTTATTATTATACAGCCCTGAACAAGGGTCACCCACAAATCGAGCTCCTTATCTCCCCTTAAGTGTCTCAATTTATGATCTCATTATGTCATTTCCAGCTGATACCTAGGTATTGTTGTACTCTTACTAGTAATGTGAATATGCTTATTTGTTGTATAGTTTCAATTTCAGAGTGCTATTTGTAATGATAAAAGATAAATTTATAGATAAAATATTCTATAAATTTATAGAATAATAAGAAATATTAATCTCAAAAAGGTGACCTTATTATGTATATGTAGTATCAAAATAAAAATTTTTCAGAAATAATCATTCTTATTTTAGGCAAAATATATCAACGTGCTTTTGGTGGACAATCCCTGAAATTTGGGAAAGGTGGTCAAGCTCACAGATGTTGCTGCGTAGCAGACAGAACAGGTCATTCTCTACTTCATACATTATACGGTCAATCATTAAGCTATGAGTGCAACTATTTTGTCGAATACTTTGCTCTGGATTTACTAATGGAGGATGGAGAATGCAGAGGTGTGATTGCTCTTTGTTTGGAGGACGGTACACTTCATCGTTTTCACGCTAAAAACACAGTACTAGCAACTGGAGGCTATGGTCGTGCATATTTTTCTTGCACATCTGCTCATACATGCACTGGCGATGGCACTGCAATGATATCTAGAGCCAATTTGCCAAATCAGGACTTGGAATTCGTGCAATTCCATCCTACTGGTACAAAATAACGTGTAAACATTGATTTGATTTCTACATTCGTATATGTTATATTTATAACATTATTTCTTATTTTAGGAATATATGGAGCTGGTTGCCTCATCACAGAAGGCAGTCGCGGTGAAGGAGGCTATCTCGTTAATAGCGAAGGTGAAAGGTTTATGGAACGTTATGCTCCAGTCGCGAAAGATTTAGCCTCTAGGGATGTTGTATCTAGGTCTATGACTATAGAAATCCGGGAAGGCAGGTAAGTCGTATAAATATACACATACATATATAGATTATTTAGAAATCATACAAAAAGTGGAAATACGTAATTTCTTTGAGGCAAAGTAAATGGAAAATTCTTCTACTATCTGCACTGAATATCATTATACGATTTATTACTGTTTATATTAAACATTTAGGTAATTTCTCTACTAAGTAATCGTACAATCTTAAAAATCCGTGTGATAAAAACAGATAAAAACTATACTTTAGTCAAAGTTTATTATAAACATAAAATTTATATTTATTTATATTGATTTATTTTATTTCATCATTAAAAATTTAGATACACTAACTGCATAATTTTTTGATAGCTTATAAAAGAGTTATATGAGATTAACGATGGTTTATTTATCAATATGACTTAATTTTATTTAGAGGTGTTGGTCCAGAGAAAGATCATATCTATTTGCAACTCCATCATTTACCTCCTGAACAGTTAGCAGCCAGGCTACCTGGTATTTCAGAAACAGCAATGATATTTGCTGGAGTTGATGTAACAAGAGAACCTATTCCTGTTATACCTACGGTACACTATAATATGGGTATGTACCCAGTTTTTTTTTTAAATTTCGATTCTAAAAGAAAGATACATTATTAAATGTTAAAAGTAATGTAAGCCTATTAGATAACAATTTCATGTTATTAAAAATTTAATTATATAGGAGGAATACCTACAAACTACAAAGGTCAGGTTCTAACAAGAAAAAATGACCAGGATACAGTTGTGCCTGGACTATATGCCTGTGGAGAATCGGCTTGCGCATCTGTTCATGGTGCCAATCGTCTTGGTGCAAATTCATTATTAGATTTAGTTGTGTTTGGTCGTGCTTGTGCTAAAACAATCGCAGCGGAAAATAAACCAGGAGAAATTATTGGTCCTCTGAAACCTGTTAGTAGCATGTTTTTGCAATGATTATCGATTAGTATAATGCAAAAACCGATTATTGTGATTAATATATGTTTTAGAATGCTGGAGAAGAAAGTGTAGCAAATTTGGATTGGGTTAGAAATGCAAATGGTAGTATTTCTACGGCAGAATTGAGATTAAGCATGCAGAAAACTATGCAAACCCATGCAGCCGTGTTCAGAACAGCTGAAACATTACAAGAAGGTAGAAATTCAATTGAAAATTTAATTTAGAATTGTTGTAGAAATATTGTAAATAGCGATTTAAAGCTAAAGTATTTTTTAATTCTATTAGGCTGTCAGAAGATGTCTACTTTATACAACAAGTTGAACGATCTGAAGGTGTCGGACAAATCTATGATCTGGAATTCCGATCTTGTAGAGTCTCTTGAATTACAAAACTTAATGATCAATGCTATGCAAACAATAGTAGCTGCGGAAAATAGGAAAGAAAGTCGTGGGGCTCATGCACGTGAAGATTTTAGAGATAGAATCGATGAATACGATTATAGTAAACCGATAGGAAACCAGAAGCCCAAATCGTTGGATCAACATTGGCGAAAACACACACTTACAAAAATCAACCCCCGAACTGGCGAAGTAAATATCGAGTTATATACAAATTATATTCACTTTCTTTTTAAATAGCTTACTGAATTAAGCTAAATTTTTCAGGTATCTATTGAGTTCAGACCAGTCATAGATAATACTCTAGATAAACAAGAATGTGCGACGGTTCCACCTGCAATTCGTTCCTATTAGAATTTTGTTCGAAGTAAATATATAATTTTAGCCTGTCCTAGTCTTTTAATGAAATTTGTTCATGGCCATGTATTGTAAAATTGTCCGTACAATTGTTTAATTTTTGTACAGGACGGAACGATCGACAAGAAGAAGTTACCAATATCCTATCATTACAATGCTGCAACTTTATTTATTACTGCACGTGAACCATGTCGTACACCAAAGTGTAATTCTTGTCAATACTTGCACGCGTTGCAAGCAAGATTAGTTGTCCTTGTAGGATAATGGTGCTGAGATTCTCTTTATTATTTCAAAGAAGAGTTTGACCGATTTCTTAGCAAATTAGTGCTGCGTTTATGTAAACTAAATAGTAAAATATTTTAGCGTGATTTAGGCAGCAAATAATTTCACGCACAGATTTTTTAAGGAGCAACGTTGCCCTTACCTCTATGCAGTCTTTTCAGTATTTGTCTCTTTATGTAATTCTCAGTCGGAATAATGTCTTTTTCTACCGAACAGTTTTGCAAATTGTATCCAATAATGTTAAGAGCTATATAATGGAGATATTTTGTACGATAATTTATGAGTTAATATTCTCTAAAAGTTGTACAGCAAAAGTATGCCACTTTCAATGCGGCTATATACTTAAAGTTCACAGGTTAATATAGAAACAGTCTTAATTAAAGAGCAACAACTAGACTTAATGTGTTTGTGATCAAAACTTCCCAGTATTTGATATTTGATAGTAAAATTCATTCTTGTCTGATATAGCACAATTTTGTCCGTGTTTTTAGTTTGGAGTGCTTATTTCAGTACTTATTTCAGCATTCAATATATAGTTTGTATCTTCTTTGGTGATCAATCTGTTTCTACGTTGGCTATTACAGTAGTGTATTATTTTTATCGTACTATATATTTCATGAAATATACAAATAAGTAATCTTGAAATCAGAAAGTGCATAAACAGAATAATGTACTTTGATATAATTCAACATGAGTGGATATGCTACACAGCATAATAAAAATGTACATAAAATTGTCAATAAAAGAGAAACCTTCATATACTCCTTTTTATTCACTATATTATTTTTATTAAAAATTATTCTGCTGCGTAAATTATGCGTGTCTTGTATGTGTAAAATTTTACTTTTCATATGTATGATTATTGTATTGTATATATATGTCTTGTGTTATTTATTGTTACTTTATGTTTATAAATAACACCAACTTTTTTTTGACGAATATCGTTTATTAAACCCATAATAATAATTTTAATGTTTTGGTCATAAATAAGAATTTTATTGATTAAATAAAAATTGCTACCAAACGTTTTTTCTAAAGCATTAAACTAAAGCTTGCAGCTAGGCTAATACTTCAGAAAATGTTCACGAGTAATAAATGAGCATGGACTTGATGAACATGTTCTCACATACGAAATATTACACCGTCAAGAAATATACAGATATGTTCAGAAATGAATCGTGCATAAATTATACAATCATTTCACGAAAACTAATATTAAAAGCATTTCGGTGAACGGTTTAAGAAATGAATGAAATGGTATAAATTCAATAAAATTATTGGCACCAACATAAATGCTTCTCTTTGATCATTTTTTCATATAAGCTACATATACATTATTTAGCTAAAACGGAGTAGAAACATATTATTACGTGGAAAATAGTAGAGAGTGACGTATTATTTAGCTACTTTCAACTTGACAAATCTAAAATCGTATTTTACAATAAAATTGTTGTACATACGGTTATTTAAAGTTGGAAATTTTTTCCATTGGAAACGCGGTATATTTTTAACTCATAAAAAGAAGTTTAATTCACGTTTGCTAGCTTTCTATACTGATTGATTTTTTCGCAGTTCTGCTTCTTAGGTTAATTTTTGTGTTTCTTGGCACTTAGCACCAACATTTAAGAGTGCAATCGCAAATGAAGACGTATTATATTTAGTATAATATACAGAAGTTTCTATATCTCTATGAAATCAATCTTTTATCACTCTATACGTATTTCCATCGTATACAATAGAAAGCTTCCATTTATAATTTAATGGTATAGGTCTATGATGTTAGATTGATGTGAGGTTATGGATTAGGTTAATTAATTTTTTCTGAAGTTAATACGTCTTCAAATTTTAGATAAACTCTTCTTGCGCGTTATATTGCAAGTTCCTCTTAATTATCAAGTAATTATTTGAATATAATGTATGTTATTTTCGAAAAAGATATAGTTTACCCAGCTTTCAATTAAAATTTAATTCCTAATTTTGATTCCGTAAATCTAATAATAAATACATATGCCATTCTTTCAGATATTAACCTTCTCGTTTCATATCTTTTAAACTACACTGATCCAAGATACTATCTTTTTACAAATTGATCTAATAACAGAAATTCATTTTGCTTTATAATCTCGTAAAATGGTACTTAAACCTCGAAAGTTGTGTGTTTTCGAGACCAAATTTACAGTAGCTAATAAAGAAAAGTCTAAATTATAGTTTTTTGTCACAAACTAAGCGTGAAAATACTTATTGCAGATCCGTAAAACCGTGATATACACGCATGCGCGCGCATTTTGGAACTACTTATTCACGCTCTACTACCATTTTGGATAAGTATTTTCTCGCTACTTTTGCCAAAATATAGCAGCGTTTCATTGTAGTGAAAGATATATAAAAACTTATGTACTGAATTCAAACAACGTTGCACCAATATTTATCGATTAACGAGGATATCCGCTAACCGACCACTATTAACGAAATGTAATTACAGCCCTGATTAATTCTTCCAAAAGCACACAGCTGTATCAATTTGCTGGTCAATTGTTTCTGAGAGGCGAAATCATTTTAACTAATTTTTAACAAAATTTCTGGTAATACAAAGAGATCAAACGTGGTATTGTATCATATTTCTTGATCTATCAAGAAGCAATCGTCAGCAGCGAAAATTCCACGCAGTAGTTCTTCGCCTTTTTAAACCCAAATGACTCTTGAATTGACGATGACGATGAAGATGGTGACCTTTGCTTAAGCTCTCAGAAGATTCTTCGCTAATCGACCGTTCATGGTAATGCATCATCAAACATGAAGCCATGGAAGAAGAACGGGTTTCATTGTTCGATGTTGTCCGTTCCGTTCTCGCTCCTCAGGAACATAATGTATCAATTATACATCCAAAATCCACATTCACACATTTCCGACTCGCACAATGGTGGTGGGGTGACGCTATATGGATGGTGATGGATTAAGTCTTGTGCATGGTTGACGGTACACGACGATGTCTCTCTATGCATTTGCTGTTGAACATCGTTCACGATGTGGCTCGTAGTTTTTCCAACGCGGGCACCAGTGGCTCCTCGATGGAAGGACCGCAACTTAATCCACATTCACCAATCCATCTTGCTTTACCACTGGCGTGCGACTGTAAAATAAAAAAAATAAAAAATAAAAAATAAAAAATTTATTTTTCTATATTCTTGATTCATTCATTTTATTATACTATAATGATCTATAATAGATGAACATTTTACTTAGTCGCAGAAAGACAAATGTACTACGTCGTTGCATGCATGGTATTTTTGAAATTATAGCTAATTCTTTTTACGACAGACAGTTACGCCATTTTTAATATACCGATATCAATTGCAATTTCATTAATCCTAATTATTCATAGAAAGTTACAATGTAATTTATAGAACTTGTATACTTCCTGATAAAAAATATCATAGTTCTTCTATTTTTAAAATATCTATTTCTTTAGAAACTTATTTTTTGTACTTAAAATTTTATATTTATTATAAAATTTTGTATATTCCTTATTTATGTAGCTATTTACATCATGTTCATTCTTCATTATATTCTTATATGCAATTTCTTGATCTTCATTTATTGATTAAAAAAGAAGCTAAAAAAGCTTTATTGCTTAAGCTCAGCATTTATCGACTGCTTCGCATAACCAACTTTTAGAACTTATCGCGAACAAGGCAGTCGTTAATATGACCTTCATGGTAACACGAGGCTATTATAGATGTCATGCGCAAAATCGATAAGAGTACAACTACTCGTCTTACAGCTAATATTGAACATTTGATTAAAACATAAAAATTGATTTTATTATTCTATAATATTCTATATTATGCTTTTTTCTATTTTAATTCCTTGTTGAGACACACCTAACATTATTAAATATGCATATAGTTTTGAAGCTGATGACAAGTTGCATATAATTGTCATTAATTTCATTGTGCTCGGATTAAAAATAAAAGTTTATTTATTTTTCTAAGGGAAGCAGATTTGCATTTCTTATTTCTGCCCTAATGAGTTCTCATTTTACGGCGTTTACAGGGTATATTATAGCTAAGAAAAGAAATAGATATATACCATAGTAAGGTCGCGTTTCCACGAGGTGCGACAACGTCCGTCACAAAGTGGACACGGCCGCTGAAGGGAATAGCCACCGCATTCGCTGCAGTCTAGAGAGACATGTTCTTCGCTCCACGAAACCCCACATCTATAAATAAAAAACGTCTTTGATGAAAGAGTTTATGATGTTTCAGACTTATGAAAGAAGAATCAATTTCTTTGGTATTTATAACGTGGAAAAATATAATATCATAAAATACAAATAATCTGCTTGTCCTCTTTCTGTTAATCAAAATATTAAAAATTATTATTTTATTATCAAATGTATGTTACGTTAATCGAAAAAAGTAACTCAACTGGATAATATAGTCTCTTGGTATCTTATTTCTATAATTATAAAATCATAAGGTGGAAGTAATTGTAAATCCAATAGGTTACGAAAATGTCTTAAGTTCAATCTCAGTGCACTGCATCGTGCGAGCTTTTGAGTACGTACGTACAGCAATACGTAAGTTACATATATATTTCTAAATTTATATAAATTAAATATTAAATTGTCTTATTTCAATAAAATGTATCATACAGAATTCAATAAAATAATATAAAACAAAAAATGTTGTGTATCTATTATTTCCTTACAAAACGAAAGAAACTTTTGGGACAACCTAATATTTATTATGCGTTTAAAGTAAATGTACGACGCTTTGAATATACGTGACATTTAAAAAGATTGTATATATTTTTTTAAGGAATATTTAATTTTCAAGACAGGTATATCTTTAAAAATAATAAAGTTTAAAAAAACGACAATAAAATTGAAAGATTTCTAGAATTTTACAAGGTCGCAGCAAGATTTTCAACCAAATCAACCATTTTGAATCATTCACACCAAAGTACCAGTAACGCAATAATCAGATTCTATTGGAACAATGAATTTCAAGAATTACGGAGTTTAAATCGGACTTCTCCATGGCATTTGATGCGTTTGATACGCGACCAACGTCTAAAACATATTTAATCATCGCGACTCCGGATCATGTCGGATTCTATTACCGACCTATTATTATCGACTCGACGTCAAGACAAGAGTTCAACTTTGCTTAGCCAATTACAAACCGTTCTCAGGATCCTTGCTGTTCACGCTAATACATACACAAGCATATGTTAATGTACATATAAAGCGCGGTCTTAATCACTCTCAATACTCGATCGTCAAGAGAAACGACAGAAATAGCACATACAAGTATGACTTTAAATCGATTACAGAAGTCAATAGCCTAACGAGAGTGTGTAATTCCTAGCTTATATTAAAAATTATACGAAGAAGGACCCAGTCAGGTGCATTATTTCTGATAGCTTCTACTCTTGAGCTAACTACAACATTTATCAATTTCTCTCGTTTAACATGAAGACGTGTAGTGCGACTGTATATATTACTTTTGACGTAACAAATAAGTAACTATCAAATTTCATACACCGTTTTCTTGCTATTGTCGACATGTGCGCTTGACGCAACCTATAGTTTTAGTGTATTTTTAATGTATCTTTTAATGAATTATGGATTAAATTTTGATTTCTAAAACTTTAATATATTTAAGTTGAATACAAAGCAGTTTGCCTTTTATATCTTTAAATTTTCGTATTTTAATGTATTTTGAAATTACCTATTCTTTAAAAATTTAGAACATCCTTATGCTTCAAGTTTTGATGATGGAGAAGTATTCACTATTAAAATTTATTTCTGAATAATTCAATCTATTAAATTTTATAATGAAATCTTCTTAAATTGTAAATGAAAATTTATCATCAAATGTAGATATGAAAAAGTTTCGAGTTAATTTGTATTTCATATTCCCAATTCTAGACTGTTTATTTTCGAAGTTCATAGAAAAAACTTCTAAATTATCTCTACATCAATCGGTCCTGATGGAATTTGACGAGACTTTTTTTAATTACTTTGTTATAACGTGCATATAACGAGAAAAATAATAAAAACGAAGAAGAGCAAGAAAATAATTTTTTTTAACGAAAATTTCTTATTTCTTATTTATTAATTATAATTGTAGCAGAATTAGTTTTCATACGCAACTCTGCACAACAAATTTATAATTTAGAACGGAATGGAAACTCACGTGAAGCAGGAGTTTAGTTGAGCACGAAGTTCCTCAATAGTAAGGATCGTGTCCTGATACTGAGGATGAGATCCTTGGAGGCCATCGTCGACGCTCCCGCATGAACTATGGCAGGATAAAGAGATATTGCTTCTAAAGAAACAAAATAAATGCAGATCTTTAATATAGAGTGCATCAGTTTCCTCGTTAATGTGTATATACTTCATTTAATCTAAACTATAGCTATTATATTTATTATAAATATAGTTATCAAAATGATCGGACTTTTATTGCTTTTTTCAAATATTTAATTTCCTTTCACATTGCCACCATTTTTATATTTTAATTACACTTTTGAACAACCCGCACGAAATAAGTTAGATAATCACAATTATATAATCACTCTTTTATCCTGATATGAATAAACAGCTTTACGTAACGAAGGAAAGAATTTCAAAGGAAGATTAAAATCATTTTGTCAAAGATTACTGTATATAAACACGAATTGTGAATTTCAATCAATTTTTGCACTATTAAATAGGAAAAATATATATTAATAGGACAGTATATGCAGAAGGGAATCTTTTCTGTTAAAAGCATTTTCAATACCATATTCTTCCTATTGAAAAAATACACGGAATTTATAACATGGCACAATTTATCAAACGATCATAGGTAAATTAGATTTTTTAAACTAAAATAGACTGTCAAATATGATTCAACTAAATCGGAAGGCTGTCCTTGAAGATATTCGTACGTTAAACCCGGAAGTTGTCACATGAAAGTTATTTTCTCTTGCAAGTTTTTACCGACCGTTAGGATGTTCACTACTCACGTCAATCGATAATCGGCATACTTTACATAAGCCTCATTCGAAAGATATGTGTTTGCCTTTCTGGCTGTCAGTTGAAATATATGACTACTACTTATAATGAATATAGCAATTAATTATAAACTAGGATACCAAATAAAAGCCAATTTTTCGCAATCGATTAGGACAGGAGCTATCGCGCTGTTCGGGATTTTACGACCGTGTTTTTTCAAAGACCCCTGGGACTCAAACAGTTAATCATCCAATTTAGTAAAAGAAAAAGAAAGAATTAATAGATAACGAAAATTGATTCATATATCGATCAGTAGGCAATTGAACAAGAGTATCAGCTGAAATCTTCCATCCCGCTTATCGTGTTTTGAGTGTTCGTCTACCTAAATCATGATCGTGTGATAATTCTGAACATTCGAGAAAATGGAAAATTGGTGGAACAGAAAAGAAGTAGGAAGAAGGATAATCCACTAAGTATGGATGCATATATATATGTGTTAACATATGCAACATGGAAATCAGGAAGAAAAACGTTCCTTTCACGTGATAGTAACGTGGACGAGCGCGTAATAAGCGTTCGTGTAAGTTTATGCGCATATGAGAAAGAATGACGTGCAAATCTCGGAATCGGTAAATCGAGCTCTACTGTTTTTCTTTTCTACTGCGAACTCATATGGGCTCCAACACTTCAGAATCTTTCAAGGAATCCAGGAGAAGAAAATAAGATGAGAACTGGATAAAACTAGAAAACAGTTGTTTGCATTTTATGCAAAGATTGGTTGCAATATTGGGGTGACTCGTTTGAATATAGGTCATGTTCCTGGCGTCAAGTGACGTATAAGAATCACTTACATGAAATTATAGTTGATCAAGAATAAATGAATTTAATTGATTTTGAAAATGATGTAAATACCCGTTATTATTTAATAAAAAGAGTAACTATATAATAAAAACTTTAATTATTGTTTTTGATATACCTAAGGTTTACGTTAAAAATATTATAATATAAAATATTATAATATTTATATATGTTATAAAACGTATAATATATACGTTTTTATATGCAGTAAAATATAAAGAATAATATGTATGTTAAGATCAAATATAATTTTTTTTATGTTCTTTATAAAATGTGTGAACCATTTATCTCTTTATCAACTTATACGAATCTTAAAACAATAGATTTTGCGGCACTAATCGTGTAAATATAAACCAGTATAATCAATAAGATGAATTGATAAGAATATAAGATAAAAATTTACGAGATACAAACGTTCCATAATTTAGAAATTATTACTTTCTTAATTTATGTTTAGCAATAACAATTTTTGTGCTATAATGTTCTGATTCAGATTTTTCCTACCGAAGTTATGTTTTAATTTATCACGTATACATTTCAAACGTGCTTGGGCTAACAAATTTTTTTTTATTTACATACAAAGCAATTATGGAAATGTAGTCATTTGATTCCATCCCAATCATGAAATATGTTCATTAACTTGAATATTACGTTAATGTATCGACGGGGGTTTCTCGTAAGTATCTTTCTTATCTTATTCAGATTAATCTATTGACATACGCTGCAAACTCCGTACGGTTCACTTTTCTTTCGAGGCTATTGCATTTAAAGAGGCCAACACAAACAAAATAATCTCGTATCATCGACTGCCCTTTGAACGGTGTACAAAAACGTGAAACGAACTTCCATATGCAGCTCACTCATTAAACGGGAATCAACGTGGCTGTGTAGGCTGACGGATCAAACGTCTGCTTCTTTCTCTCTCTCTCTTTCTCTCTTGCGCAGCAATTTCGAGAATTTCCGGCTGGCGCCAAGTATTAATTAATTTGGACGAAACTAAGTGACGCACTGTGAAATACTTCATGGTATATACCATGTGGATACAAGTCTTATGAACTTCTGAACAAAACAATGCACGAAGTTATGTTAAAGCGTTTAATGTCATGAGTTAAAATAGTTATAGCGACAAGCTTAACAAATTTTAAATCGAATATATAAGGATGTTGCAACCAAGTGCTTGGTTAGAGAATTCTTGAGTTGGAAGATTTACGCGCGGATATCATTTCTTTTAATTTACTTTACCTTACTACCTTCTGAAATGTTTTCGGAAAACAGTTTACCAACTACATTTCGTTTGGTATTATTTAATCTATCATCGAAATCCCACCAAAATATTCATGTTTTCAACGCGAGATCTAAAACAAAGAATTCACAAACGACCCAAATAATTTAATTGCTGGTTGAAAAAGTAGTCGTGTCTCACAAGCAAATCAGATCCGGATCCGAATGTCGGTCGAGGTTTCTCTCCCTGTATACTCCGTATACTCGAATAATCCGTCAATAACGGTCTTTCGAAATTCCTACAGCATGCATTTGAATCAGCAATTTGGATATGAAAATAAATTAAAAAGTTTAGAAAAATGGAGAATATAAAAGAGAAAGAAGAGAAGAGAAAGTGCCATTCGTTTTATCGACACGCTGTTCGATCAATTTTTCCTAAACATTTAAAATTCTACTTTAAAACACTTTTAACATTCATCAATTTTCTGGTATATTTATACGTTGCTAGTATTTTTCCTTACTTAATATAAATAATCTGTATCAACATTCATAGGAATTCCACGGTAAAATGTTTTTCAATAGGGGACTGATTTTGATCTTCTTGTCCAGATAACCCATTCAAAACTCCCAGATATTATTGGTAACAAAGTTTTCGATTTGATTCCTTACTTTCTTCTACAAACTGTCGTTGCATATAATCTTCCCACGTCTCTCATTTTCTGAACCTAATCTATCCCTTGATATTAAATTGACACGACGGTAGAGGATCAATATAACAGAAAGATAAATAACTAAATTTGCAAAGTCCGTTATAGAGAACAAAAGAATTAGACCATTATAGAGTCAGACATAAGATTGTTCAAATCGTTCAGAAATAACAAAACAATGCATAGCACACATGACTTTTTACGTTTACCGCAGCTTGTTGTAAGGTATGCATGAAAGCTAAATGTCAGAAAATATATTTTACTTCTAGACATCTTCCAGACAATAAACTGCAACAATGATTTGTACGAAACTACGCAATACTCTACTAGCCTCGAAATAAAACGCAGCAGAACAATAGTATCGGTTCAAATCTAGTGTCTATTACGAGTGATCCAACAATTTCCTTTACTAAGTTGTCCTTCGTGGTTTCCTAGTACAGTAGCGTAACAGGTATAGATGTCGTGGGCACGTCGTTGCATTATGCAAAAACGAAAGAGAGATAGAGATAGAGATAGAGATAGAGATAGAGAGAGAGAGAGAGAGAGAGAGAGAGAGAGAGAGAGAGAGATGCGATTTCTACGAATAACATACCGCTAACAATAATAATTCCGTAAACCGATTCTCTTACTGATTCTGCTGTTTTTAACGTAGTAATGTATGTGTAAATACAGTATGTTCGGTTTAAATACATGTTGGCTACTTTTTTTTGAGATATTAAGAATACAAACAAATTTTGCATGTGATATTTAGTAGAATATTCAAATTTGTATTAAATTCATATTTATAAAAAGTTATGAAGATACATGTGAAAAACGTAAAACGAAGTTGTATATCGTATTGTCATCCCTGTCGGTTTTGTATAGCACAAATGACATTTTTCGAATTTGTCATGAAGTTATGACACAACAAATGTTTCTTGTTCGAAGTTGTACGAATTTCACTTTCTTTTTAATAGTGAATTACATTATGATATAGTAAATATCCTATACCTCTTACAGCGACCATATTATCACATAGGAATTTTCGCCTTGATAAACTTATGTATTCCCTATAATTATATCTGAAGTACTTGTTAAGAATAAACTCTTTCCTTTATTTTCAAATCACTATGAGAAAACGAAAAACTTTTCCCAGCTTTATAATACAATGATGTCAATAAGCAAAAACATATTGATATGCCGCAAATTCGTTGTGTCTTTATATTCAACCTTGAATAAATAGATTATTATTCAAATTTATATTTCACAAATATTTTCGAGTGCACCGTGATATATATACCTAATAAATTAGCATTGATAAAGGTATGTAGTTTCATTCAAAAACGACAGATTGATGCTAAAAATATTTATAAGGGAAGAATTATGTGAATATATTTAAACTGCATATGTACTGTATAGGCACATATCATTCGGTGGAAATCAGAAGCATTATTGGTTGCTTCGCTATGGCTGACTCACCAAAAAATTGGCGATGGTAAAAAATGGATCGATTGAATAAACGAGGCCACAAAGATGTAGTCGTTTTAAAAATGTATCCGCTTCCATGGGATACGATATCGCGATGCGTAACTTAAATTAGAAAAGATTTAGAACCAGGCGAACAAATACAAAAACCTTGTATTTCCCATTTTTTTAAAATTATCAGCAATTGTTCTGTTTAAATAAATGAATTGCATATAAACATATTTGTCTCTTCTACACTTTGCCCAATTCTGTTTATCATAAAATACGATGAACAAAAAATCGTAAAGCAACTCACCCGTGGCGAGAAAGACTCTCAGTAGCTGGTTGCACGGATGTGGTTACAGACATGTTATTTTGATGCGTTACAACTGCAATAGAAAAGAATCCACATTAATTAGCATGCACTCAAGGGGGTAATCAAGGACGTCAAAGAAAGGAATCCCCGAGAGAATTCCACAATATGTAAACAAGGCTCGCTGGAAATCCATTGGTAGGAAAGGAAAGGTCTTCAAGTTGACGAACGAATATAGTATGTGGAACACACGAACGCGAATTGCGAAGGACATCCACGATAAGTTTCACCGTCGATCTCTCACCTTGGCACGAAATAGCCACTTTTACTTTCCCCGTGAGAAAAGAAAGCCAAACGATCGCAGTACTCGCTCTGAATCCTTTATTTTGACCAATCCGAGTTTCCACGACGTAATAGATTATGTAATTTGTTTTACAGCTATACTTCCTTACACGGAAACAATTTCTTTGTCAATAGAGCAATGAAGGTATCGCATACAGTATAGGATATGTTGATGGTTTACAAAACTAAAATTTATAACTATAGAGAAATTAAGTATATGCATATATGAATAAATAGCAACGTGAGAATAATTTTGGTGATATAATAGAAGTCAAAATAATGCAAAGAGAAACTGTATAAATATAGGAGAACGAGTAAATAAAATTTAAAATACTTTAAAGAATAATTTGATATATTTTGTGCCATTCTATCTTTGCTGCTATATTTGCTTCAAAATGTACTATGTTAAAAGTCGTTATATTATGCGATAAAAAATCAATGTAGAAAAGACTTTATAACGGTAATAATTCTAAAACAAGATCCCAGTATGGATACAAGGTCATGAGGGAATGCCAAGGATTTTATCATTGACACACTGACAATGCGTGGTGGATTTCATTATCAAACAGCCACGCAAGTGCCTTGATTTATTCTTAGAAAAGAAAAGCAAGGTAAGAAAATTGGTAACTTATTTGATGCCATTGAAATAAAACCGACGATTTCCCTTTAAATAATCATTTCTGAAATATCTTATTTTGATGATACTCTTAAGCCTGACTCAAAACTCGCTTGAAATAAAACATTGACTTCATTACATGATTATTTCACTGTTTTGGTCATGAATACTTTTGCCACACGCGGAAAACACGTACTTACATCTGAATGAAAGTCATTACAAGTCATTTTAAAATGAATTATCTGTTTCGTTATACGATACCTATTTCACAATTACAAAGTAAACCTTTATTCGATTGTGCAAAATACCACGTCATACGTGGCATATGCGTGCTGTTTGAGTTTTATTATGAAAAGCTTTCACGTGTATCAGTCAAAAACATGTGTTTAACTCTGCTATTAAATAATTGTTAAATAAAAGGATGTTATATGTATTAGTAGTAACACCGATATTATTTTTTCATAATACATATAAGATAATTACTATAATTACTATAAATACAATTTGTACGTGTGGCTTACACAAATGATTTCTTCATTAAAATTCGAATATTGAAGGTCCTATTTTCGATACGTGGTGTTGGATCAAAGCACTTTCATGCAGAAAACTGCGTCGTGGCTGAAATTTCCAATGAAACGTAAATATGACGTAGTAGGGAATATACCCGTGAATCGAACGGTTACGCGATAAAATAATGACGTAGTAGGGAATATACCCGTGAATCGAACGGTTACGCGATAAAATAATGACGTAGCATGTAATCGAATTATTTATGACGTATTTTGTTACAACAATATTATGACGCATTAAATACAATTTCTTTGGGTACGGATGTTACGTTTGAGACTTTTAATTGTTCATAAATTCATTTTATATGTTGACTATAAGTAAATTGCAAATATTTACGAAATTGCAATCGTTACAACAATGGAAAAAGTTCTTAAAAACGTACGTTTAAAATACAGTTCTAAAGATATTAATATGTATGTGTACCTTCACAAAAATGCAGATGATTATCTTAAAATTTCTAGGAAAACTTTACATAAATATCTAAAACGATTTGGAAACTTCACGTACGTGAGTAAACGTACCCCAACGCGGTTTAAATAAAATATATTCTCGATTATTCGACATAAGGAAACTTCGAAAAGTCACGGTGGCAGGTTGACGAAATGAGTTAAAACATCGCCGTGAATGAAAATCCAACCACTTTGCCGCCTTTTACTCTCTTCACGTGACGAGCCTCTAAGATTAGTTTTTGCTTTCACCTCTTTCAGGCCATTAGTTTAGAGTTATGTTAGAGGAAAACAGGGTTTGCGAACTGCTGCCAGGTATTCCGAGATGTAGCCGAGGCACCATTCCATGTGATCATGTATTTTTATTCTATCGGTAGACCAGAATAGAAGAGCCTTAAGAAAGAGGTGTGCAAGTAATGGCAGTATGGACGCTATGCGGCTACCAAAGTAGTCTGAGGTCGTTGGCTACGTTCGAACTCGAATGCGTCCTCGAGTACGAAGCCAATTCTGTTTGACCCTTTGTGCTATTTTATGTAATTAAAACATCAAACTGCTAAATTAAACTTTCTAACATATTATATATTATGCATAATGTTCATGATTATTCATTTCAACAAAAAGGATAAAAACGTTTCATTTGTTTCATTTCGAAAATGTTCTTTCGTTCATTCTTCATATTCCTTTCTCCTACGTTGTTTGAAGGAAACACGTACCCAGTAGTATGTATATACGTCATAGGCGGAAGCGGATGTATGTTTTACGTAGTATGCTGCTGTTCTCCACTTCTTTCACAAGTGCGCAAAGGGCCAACCTAAGTGCGTGGCCCGTGAAGGGCTTTTCACCCTCGTTGTCTGTGGTTGCGTATATCGTGACTCAAGACGATTCCATTCGAAATAACGCTCGAACTAACGAAGATAAAATCTGTCGAGAAACAATATAAGGGATCTTCCTTTATTTTTATTGGTTTAATTTACTTTAGAATAATTTATTTTATTCTCTCATTATTTAAATAAAATTCATCAAATCGATAGTTGTATAGTTGCTTATTGAATATTTTTTGCGAACAAAATTCTTTGTTAAATGTTGGCTTGAATCTCTCGTTTAGTTTGATCTTTCTACGCTTCAAAGCCATCAGAATTATTTTCTTTTGCGTATTTCCTAATAATTCTACAAAAAATAGTTAATTAAAACAATTATTAAAAATTGTTGAAATAATTATTCTTCGATGAAATCTTTTCTCATTGACTTTATCTTACGATTACACAATTTTGTATCATTACAATATAGATGTACTATATCAATACTAAATGTGCCTTTTTTGTCTCTATCGAATGAAATGTGAACAAAATTTATCAAATTATAAAAGAGACGTAGCATCAATTTTATGAATATTCATCAGCTCCTGTGAAATTATTCATAATTAATTGAGGAAAAACCATTATCTCCTATTGTCACTAATTAATGTCTTATTTAGAACAACACTTGTCTCCAGATACCTTATACGTTCGCGTTCCGGCGAGGGGTTGAAACGAGGCCAACAACCCTCGAGGTCGTGACTGTCTCTCGGGATGCAAGGGGAGGGAGACTGAATTCGAGATATCGATCGACCTCGTCGACTACTGTGGCTAAACTCCCACGCGGATGCGTGGCTACGGAGCGAATGCAGAATCAGGTCGTTTCAACTACGATATACAGAACGGAAATACATATTTATACACGAAATTTAATTGATATATCTTCATTTTACGATTTTCTGTTTGAAAACAGAACACGGCAAAAAAGCTTTGTTTATCGATTGCATATGTCGCATGTTTAATCAATGAAAAAATATTAATGTAATAGCCTTTAACATGTATCTAAATATATTTTATATTGTACAAAGATCATCGAATTAAAATGGTTTGATAACAATGAATAAGTTAACCAATCAAACTTTCGTAATCACAAGAACAGATGATGAACGGATAGCTATATACAGATAATAATTATGTGAAATGAAACGTCCACGTTGATCGCGTGACAAGAAAATAATTGAAACTACATTGACTTTATATAATTGCAACGTTTGAATTATCGCAAAGTGGCAACATTGCAAGGACCCTTCGGTTGCATAATATTCGAGCACTGGACAAAGAGATAGGAAGATACAGTTTCCTTCTTCAATTAACAAATACTAAATACGGTAACGGAATCAAAGATACAGCTGCATAAGGAATCAAAAGTTTCCCTGGTAAGAGAGATCATATTACAAACATCATGGCTCCCAACGAGGAGTTAATATAAGAAAAATGTAAGTTACAGCCTTTGCAAATATTTATTAAAGTGAAAACAGAAAACTTAATTGTGTTTTAAAATATTTTACGATAGGAGAACCGGACGATGTAATCTTCGTGAAATTCCAGTTAGAGCAGATTTTATGAGAAATAATGAGCAAAAGTCACTTTGAACTACATATGTAAATTTGAACTTAATCAAATAAGAAATATTGATGAATTTATGACGAATGTAATTTAAGTTTAAAAATATGACATATAATAACCCGGAAAATTTTACTACAAATTTTTTTAAAGGAATAAGAGCAATACTGCTAAACGCAAAGTTAGCCCTCCTTGTATTACCGCATTTTACGTTTTTAAAACGGCCAACGAAATGTATGAAGCGACATTGTATGTACGAAATGGTCAGGAATGTAACGAAGCGTTAACAGGATTGAGAAATTAAAATTCCACCTCTGGAATTCGCCGTCACTGGTGTAACGGGTTTCCAGCGAGCCTTTGCACAAACAAACGAACTAAGTAACATGGAGGTATGACCTCGTTTATCGTCCATCGACAATTCTTCGCAAAATTAACCACTCACCCAAGTGTCCGTTCGTCGATCGAAACACGCAACGCAAACATTTCAAACTCTCGGAACGGTACCAACGTTATAATCGAAAATAGTTAAAGAACTAATACGTTTTTCTTTTCTTTTCGATAATTATAAATATCAAAATCCTGATATTTCGATTATGAAACTTTGCTATTATAGCATTTGAAAAAGTTTGTATGGCAATAGTAGTTAGATCGCCGACACGAAACGGTCAAAACTTTCGTCGATACATGACTGTTGGGCGTTAGACAGAAGAACCAATCTGAAGTTAGTCACGCAGCTCAACGTCCAGAGTATTGATTCCCACGCCACGTTCTTTTCTTCGCTTTCTTTGCATGTGTCGCTTCTGCCTCCCTTCTCCGCGGTGAAACCACCCTTTTTATTACATTCTTACTTTTCAAAGCGAAACTCTGCCACTTTCTGTGCAAACGAATATCACGAACACGTTCGACGTGAAAAGAAAATCTTGCTGCTTGTCGTGCTTTCTTAAAAGGAAGGCATGGTGAAAGCATGGTCGAGTGCGATCTTCCAATACAAAGAAAGCGAAGACCAAAGAACTTTATTATAAACGCCGCATCACACTTCGATTCGACATTCGTGTTTCATCGCATCGAACATCAGTCCGAACTTTCCTACACACAGATTTCCATGCACACTGTTTTTCTAACACAATTGCAACGCGATTTGCGACGCTTGTAATGCGGATTAGCGTACGCATGGTAACGTGTAGAATCTGTATAACTTACATTTCGCAGAGAAAACTGGACGGCAGACGAAGTATAACGGTATTCGCACTGTCTTTCACTTGATTCTCGAACTTTGATGTGATACAATGGTCAGAAATATAAAATATCGAAGCTTGACGAAAACAGACGGTTACGAATTTAGTACAAAAATTGAAGCTAGTTAACGAAGAAAATGTACCGTCACGACGTCAAGTTTCAAGTCTGACTGAAGATACCCACGGTCGCGCAGGGGCCTTTTATAACTGCGGTGTGGGTTGGGCAGCGTGGCAATCGCCGGACGGCGAAATAGAGGGGAGAGAGGAAAACCGAGGCAGAAAACCCCATCTGCGCAACTAACAATAATGCAACTATGTGTATGTATATACATGTGTCTGCTTAAGCTTGCTGTGACGAGCAACAGAGGGGCAGCGATTCTCTGCTCGTGGCGCCGGCGTGTACGGGCACATGGTAGTAAATAAATTATGAACAGTTAGTACGATAACGAATTTTATCTCTGATGAATTCTATAGGCCCAATGCCCAATGTCCATGCAGATAGCATAGAAATACTGATCTTCGCATTCCGTAAGCAAATTTTTAAAATTTCATTTAAAAATACATTATATTTTATGCTATTAGAGTTTCACAATATCATTTGTTTGCGCATTCTGAATTTTCAATTTTGCGTAGGTTTAGCTGTATAGAGTATGCTGTATGCAACTGACAGATCCCGAATACAGCTGGATGCAAGAACTCTAGAGAACGAAAGGCGTTTGTCACGTGTTTACACACCCTTTCAAATTGTGCGGAGAAGAAGAGAAACGTAGGTTTATCTTTAACGTTAAAATGTCACCGCCCTCGGTGTTGCATTTATAAGCGTACGTACGTTGAGTTACCTTTGCAGATTAGACGCGACAGAGATTCTCAGTTCAGCATTACATTATTGGTTATCTATATCGATTTTCTATAGTCTTCATGTTCACTGTATTTAAAAGGACAAAGAAAAGAATAAATTCTCCCTTTTCGCAGGAATCATTCGTACACATGTGCTCGTTACAGATTGAAATTACTTATATTTATATTAACTGCACTATTTCCACTAAGAATACTGACATCTTGAGACATTTTCCATTCAGCCTAAAATGTCGGATCCCAATTTTTGTTTTTCTTTTCGATTTACTAAATTAGTATTACGAGAAACGTGTATTTTCATTAAATTCAAGATTCTTAATTTATTCTTATCAGTTTTGATGAAAACATTGTTATAAACATACGATAATATAAACTACAATATAAATAAAAATCGTTTAATCTCTCTCCTCTACGAACTCCTCTAGTAAAGTAATATTGATCATCCAGTTGCAGTTTACCAACAATAACTATACATTTATGGGAAATCTAAACGTGTAAAAATATACAAAATGTGCATAATATGCAAAAATATATAACATATTCAGAGTAAAATATTTGTTATAAGTTATAATATTTGAAAATGAGACAAATCTGTATTTCGTTACAATACAATGGCTACATAAAAAGCCGGATGATACAAGCAGTTAAACTTAAATATTAAAAATAAACACCAGATTTATTTATACACTGTTTAAGAGAGACCACCCCATTATGATTTATGCATGAATCATTTAAAGAATGCCGAATCATATTAGAATAATCGGATGTAATGAAAGTCTTGGTATGTATGCATTCTCGCGTTGGTTGATAAAAAAATGCATAAGCCAAAAGTTACATGAATCTAGCATGTATGGATTAAACTGATTCATAGTTGGCAACATATCTTTGATCGCATTGAGTCAAGCAATGAACAATTCCAAGGAAATCGTAGGCGTTTTCGATCAACGTGGGTCTGTTCACTTTGTAGAATGTAAGTGAAAAAGATTGAATTGATACGGTATAAATAAGCATAATGATAATTTATAATGCCGATTTTAATGCTTTATTTAACATAATTGACGCATAGGACTGCTTTTAGTAGAGTGCTTGTCTTAGGAAAGAGTATATATATATATTGTATATGAAGTACTTTCTTATGTTTTCCAATAATGTTACGTTTATGCAACTTATACACATTATTCCATTATCCTTTATCCTTAATGGATTAAAAACGAAGTCTCTTACATTAAAATAACTCTATATTTTAAGAATCCCTTTCAGACGATTAGATCTTATTCTTATTCAGATCTCCCTAAAATAGTCTTGAAATGTATATACACCTTTCTGCATATCTATGCTTTGACTTATAGATATCTACCTCTTTTCACGATCCAACCGCAACATTTTCAGTATATTTATTTACTCGTAGCTGACATTGCTCCCAACCATTCGTGTGAAATATATTTTTCAGGTTCAGGTTAAGAATAACATAGGCATGAATGAGTTTTCCTCGTCGATGTTCTTGGCATTCGTGACTTTTTCACCTACGTGATACTCGTCAGCACAGATTCCATTCGTTCAAACGTCCTGCAAAGGTTAAACGTTTGCTTGTTGCGTCGCGTCGACCCAATCGCGCATCCAATCACGCGCTATCCTGAAAGATTTCACCTTTCTAATAACGTTGTTCGACAACCCTCGACTGATTTGTTGATGGTTTGAAACATCTATTGACGTCTGAACGTATCCGCGATTATGATTTTGTCACACAGTGGGGTAGTTCGATGTAAAAAAAACAGACGCATATGTATAAGCAATTTGTGTAGCACACATGCATTTCGAAGATTGTAGGATTGAAGGTCACCAGAAAAATCTCGCACACGTGGAATCAGACGATTCTACGATATCTTAGCTAGCACGTGTCGCTTTTGACAGATATGAATCCACGAGTTACAGATTAGTTGAGAGAAGAGCGTGGAAAAATTGTATCTTGCTTGCTAATTGGATGAAGCGCTGCGCCGGTTTAATCCGACGCAACCGACGCTGATGATGGCTGCCAAATCACGCCCACGTGCGATTTCGCCGACGCCAGTTAAATCTCACGGTGCTGCTGTTTCTGTTTGAGTAGTCAGTTTCACTGCTCTGCTAGGCTTTGGTCAGTTTGAGTTTTCAAGAGATTGTGTTGGTTCGAAAGCTTTTTATAACCGCATATCAAACGGTTTATTTGAATTTTCCAATACATTTTCTTCCTAAATTAATTTTCCATTTTTTATTTACGCTTGATATCGCTATTACTTAATGAACACACACATATAGACACCTTCGAAATAAGCAGCTCCATTAAAATTTCAATCAATTAATCTCATCGTTTTACAGAACTACCTATTAGTTAAAATTTATTTTTACGACATGCAAAGATATGTTAATACGAAAAAAATTTCATGCTTAATGTGTTAAATCTGCTTTATATTCTATAAGAAATGTCTATCCTATTTTATTGAAATAATGGAATTTCTACCTTATATGTAAAATGATCATCGTGGAGAGAGAGAGGGAGAGAGAGAGGAAAAGGGAGAGTTATTTTATTGTGCATAAAGAAAATTAATCTACTATTGCATTGATAATAATTTAATAATTTATAAGATCTAAATAATCAAAGCACAAGTCTAAATTGATGAACAAACGTAAATATCATTTGAGTATGAAGAATAACATTTGAAAAACTGTCAAAATCTATCTTTCATCATATCATCATATCGTAACATTCGTTCAAATAAATTATTTTGCTTGATCTAATGAAGTCACTCTATTTTATCCAGAAAAAGAATCTTATTTTTTTATGTAACGGAGATGTACAAAGAAACAAATAAATCTATTTACAACGAAATTGTCTAGAAATAATACAATAACATCAATGGCGTGCAATAGCAAAATTAAGTAAATAAATTTGTTTTTTCGTAACGTGTATGCTCTGTACCAGAGCGGGCTAGAATATAATAATAACAATGATAATAATAATAAATAATTCGACCGCATATTCGAACATATAATTACAAATGTTTGGAAAACACTTGCGTCACGCTAACTCTAGGTTACTGACTTATGTAAATTTCTAGAATAACGCAACAGCCACAGATACACAGCTAACGGCGATCGCTTATGCTCGTTTGCGATAAAGACGACGCAATTATCCTTAATGTTTAATAAATACCCGCATTTTGCATCGATTTTTATGAATGAATGATTACCAACAGTGGTACGTCGCGTCGTTGCAATCCGGGAATATTCCAAGAAATCGTCAACATAATCACGTTATTAATGATACTATAGTTATGTTTTAATCGTTATCAATGACTGGCCTTCTTCTGTGTCCTGTCAGGTGAATGAAGTTAGCGATGCAAGCAATTTTTGTTTCGCAATTGTAACAAAGTGAACGCGAATATAGTAAAAATTAAAAGTGAAACAGAGTAATAACATTGTGGTGTGAATCGAACACGATAGAGAGCAGATATTATTCGATATCTTTTACGTGAGTGAAGGATAGGTTTCTAAGATACTTGGGATGTTTGATAAAACAAGGAGAAGAGCCTTAGTATTTAGTTGTTAAACGAACAAATTAAAAATTAAGAATTGATGATCTTATGATTAATTCCTTTCAATCGTAAGAATTATCAAATAAAAATTTTGTATTGACAGTGCATCGCAATTTTCTTCTGATAATTATGTGTACGTAAAAATTCGCTTGGTATAACAGACTAAATAGAGGAAATATTTTCAATAACAAACGTGTTTTCCATTGTTTGACACGATATGCTACGCGTACGAAGCAACTGTCATCGTTTCATCATAATATTAAAAATAACACAATTTTCGAGCGCAGTCAACACCTGCTTCCTTATTTCTCCGAGGAATAATTAGTTTACACGTTGTTAATCAGTCGCGTCGATCGCGTTATCGTTATCGTTCACGGCGAGCAATTGTTTAAACAACATCGTTCGAACCAGGAATCACGCAGCCTCGGAATTTTTAATGTAAACGCGTTGCTGACGTCAGTATCGAATTATTCTCGATAATTCAACAGTAGTACGTATGAATTACGTATGACACGGAAATCGCATATTGTGCCATAAAACTAATGGGCATGACGTGAGAGTTGCGTGTTGAAAAATCTATGTACACACCGAGATTTTTGTGGCAGTTGATAAACCTTTGTGTAACGACTTAGGATTGAGTAACACGCAGGGTTTGTTGAATAATTTCATGATGATCAGAGTGAAAAATGATTTAATTAGATATGTAAATATAAAACTAAAGAAAATAAATATAGAACTTTCAATATCCGAGCATGTACTGTCCATTTGCTATACGTTCCATTATTCGGATGTTTCATTATTTAATATTCGAAATATAAAATTATTATGATATGCGTTAATATGAAAATAGTAGGGATGTGCGGATACCTGAGCCTGTGGTCTGGTCGGATGGGATTCTGAAAGTTTGCCTGACATATAAAAATGTTTGAGTACACGCAATTTCAGGAGCCGATATTGCGTTCGGGGCATGGTTTTCTGTCTTACTTTAAATTAGATCTCAAAATATCAAATAGTAAACGTATATAAACGTAGTATACGATGCTACAAATATGGACAATGAACAAGACAAATAAGAAACATTTTAGAATGTTGGAAACAGCAAATATACCACAAAAGTTATAAAAATATTGACCATTCGAAGAGTTTTCATTCTGAAAAGTTAGAATAGTTTGAAATCTTTCTTTTTCCTAAAAAACATTTAGATAATAAGTAAAAATTAAATTAATTGTAGACGAGAAATGGAATATATTCCTTAATTTTCGTCGGTTGTAAATCTTTTAAAAGTGACTCGTAGAAAGCACTGTCATTTCCACGAGTTCTCGGTGAACAACTTATTCGACAGACTTACATATGCACCAGAGTCTGCGTAACTCTAACGCAAATATCACATGCTTGCTACTCGAGCATAGAATGCAAATAAATTTAAGCAAGATAACTTGATGTAATTATTCACGATTCGTATTAACGTATGATAACATCATGTGGATGGAGATAGTCTCGTGACTTGTGACGCGAACACTTGTACTTTTGTGCTAGGTTTATTAACTTACTAACAAGATACTGTCACTTTCGAAGTCGAACATTATTAAGCCATGTATTGAATAAACGTTAATACAGATATGAGCAAGAACGTGTATATTTAATGAAAATGTGAATTAATTTAATATGTTTTAAAAATTCGGAATAAGCTGAATTTGAAGAACAAATATGTTTCATATTACTTAATAGAGAACTAAAATTTGTTTTTCTTCCTATTATGCTATTTTTAATTCTTACATAAAATGTTAAAATACTGTATAATTGATAAAGCTTGCTTTGAATTTTGTTCTAGTATCCTAAAACATCTGTTGACAATTAAATTCTCTGTTTTGTTGTATTCATTAAATTATCAATATCATTAAATTATGCTTACTTTTTACTCTTTATCACGTCGAACAGTAAATATCATGTATCAAATTATAAATATAAGTATATAAAAATATAGGCATATAAAACTTAACAAATCAATATGAATTACTTCATAAATTACTACGTCCACGCTGATGTAATATTTAGCCTTAATATAAATAGAAACATCAGATCAAAACAAATTTCATCAATTTTTTTTTTTTTTTTTTAATTATATTGTTTATTTTTAATTTTACAATTTGTCCAGTGGGACATTAGGTAAAATGTTATAACATATGATTGAATAGCATGTGGATGGTTACTCCCAGCGGGGTGCCATCTTCGCGTTTTTTAGTTTATATCCTTTATGAGATCAGCTGGGTGTTTCCTTTTTAGTCTTCTTTCTATTCTTGCGTTGATCGTTTCCGTAGCCAGCCTGTTTGGGTGTGTTGTTATTCTTTCTCTGTACCTTTCCGCGTATCTGGTGATCTCCTCCTTGAGTATTCCCAGGTCCTTGAGTTGGTATTCCCAGGTCCTTCCGTATATCCTCGTTTCTAACGTACCATGGGGCGTTTACTATTGTTCTCAGAATTTTTGATTGTAATGTCTCTATTTTGTTTATATGGCTCTTTGCTGCTGTCCCCCATAGTGGTATTCCGTATGTCCAGATTGGTTTTATAATTGTTTTATATATTTTAAGTTTATTTTCTATGCTTA